>NW_024115040.1:0-118393 GCF_003073215.2 Triticum urartu | reverse complement strand
TTGGCCAACTTGAAGCTGCTGCTGCTTCTTTTTCAGGCTCCTTGCAATGGCTATTAACTGGCGCTTAAAGTGCTCTTGCTCGAGAGGTTCGTCAGGTACGATAAAATCTTCGTTGCCGAGGCTCACCTCCTCCTCGAAGAGCGGAAGGTAACTGCTGTCCTCCGAATCTTCGTTTATGGCCTATTCATTAGCGCTAACTTGCCCATCTTCCCGATTGTCCTGTTCAACAGTTCGTTCGTCGGGATCTTCTCTGTCTTCGGCATCGTCCTGAGTGTTATCGTCTCTTGTGCCGGTGTTGCTGTCTTTGCTGTGGCGTGATTTAGAGCAGCACCGCTGACGTCGGCGCTTAGGCTATGTCCCAGGAGGTTTGTCCTCGACTGGGTCTTCCTTGTCGTCGTCATTAGGCTCTTTAGGTGTATCCACCATGTATACGTCGTACGAAGAGGTGGCCGTCCAACGTCCGGTAAACGGCGGGTTTTGGACATGCTCCTCATCTGCATCGTCGTCCATACCGTCGATGTCTTCGGAACCGTAATCGAGCATGCCGATTAAGTCTTCGACAGTGGCTATGAAGTGGGTGGCGGGTGGAGAGCAAGATTCCCTGTCCTCAGCTTCTAGTCCGAACCGGATATAATTCGGCTGTGAATCCCCCGCTAAGGATAGATTTTTAATGAGTTCAACACATCGCCTAAAGGTGAGTGCCGGAAGATGTCCGTGGCACTGAATTCGGTGATCGATGACCGGCCATGCTCGATATGCGTGGACGCACATAGTTCGAAACTTATGACCGGAAACGAGTTCGAGGTTCTGGTGACGCAGGTATTACCAGAGGTTGGGTCTGTGTGCGGCTCCAACGCTGTGGAGTCTGCGGCTTCCGTGGCGGGCTTGAGCTTCCTGTCCTCGGATGGCGCGACCTGTTCCAGATCTAAGGCTAGAGCGTTTACAGGTGCAATTTCCTGGGTATGGCCCGATGACAGATCTAAGTCATGTTCATCGAGGTGATGGGAAGCGACTGCCGTGGTCTCGAATCCGTTGAAGATCAAGTCTCCGCGGATATCCGTGACGTAGTTCAAGCTCCCGAATTTGACCCGACGGCCAGGAGCATAGCTATCGACCTGCTCCAGATGGCCAAGCGAGTTGGCCCACAGTGCGAAGCCGCCGAACACGAAGATCTGTCCGGGGAGGAAGACTTACCCTTGGACAGCATCGTTGTAGATGATTGAAGGAGCCATCAAACCTTTTGAGGACGACACAGTGGAACTCTCAATGAAAGCACCAATGTCGGTGTCAAAACCGGCGGATCTCGGGTAGGGGGTCCCGAACTATGCGTATAAGGTCGATTGTAACAGGAGACAGGGGACACAATGTTTACCCAGGTTTGGGCCCTCTCTATGGAGGTAATACCCTACTTCCTGCTTGATTGATCTTGATGAATATGAGTATTACAAGAGTTGATCTACCACGAGATCGTAATGGCTAAACCCTAAAAGTCTAGCATGTATGACTATGATTATGATTGTCCTTCTATCCGGACTAAGCCCTCCGGTTTATATAGACACCGAAGGGGACTAGGGTTATACAAGGTCGGTTACAGAGAAAGGAATCTTCATATTGGGTCGCCAAGGAGAGTCCCTCCCGGACACAGGAGAGAGTCTTCGGTCTTGTCTCTTCACAGCCCATTAGTCCGGCCCATGTACAACAGGCCGGACGCCCGAGGACCCCTTAGTCCATGACTCCCTCACCAGCAAAGGCTGAGTATGAGACCTTCTTGGCTAGCCTTTGTTAAGGTGAAAATAGGGGAGTAAGGCAAGGAAGAATAAAAAGCATTCACTTTCCCGCAATTCAGTACCTTGCATTATTTAACGGGAAATGCATAGTAGGCAAGCAAGACTGTAGCATACTTTGTTCGCCAGACTTGAGCCTCATTCACACCGCTCTCACTGGTGAAAGGAATTATAGCCTCAGAGCGATTGTTGTACGTAGACTTCAGCATAACACCAGAAGTGGCTGGTTCTAAGTGGAATTTATGCCACACGTTTAGCACGAGGACTGGGTGTTTCACCTTTTCCCTTTGACCCTATCCTACCCACTCGATATTTAGATTTTGACGCCTTAAAGGAGCATAAGATTCTCAAGGGAAGGGCTGATAACTTCACTTATAATTTGTTGTTTAACCAATCACATGTTGTGGACACATATTTGCATGTGCATGCTCTCTTTGATTATCACAGTAAGGAAAAATATCTTGTTCTTGAGAGCGAGGCCCGAGCTCACAACGCAGCAGTGTTGGTGGCACGGCGTGCTGAGGCCTCCGCACCGAGAGCTTCCATGAGCTACCATGCCGACTACTACCCTCCAAGCTACTGAATCACTACCAAGTTAGGCCAAAAGCCTAAGCTTGGGGGAGTACGTGTTCTCACCGACATTATATTCATGTTCACATATCATTTCATTTGTCGGTGTTCACACTTTTTCAATGTATCATCCATGCTTAGATTTATTTTCTTACTTTCTTCTTGTGTGTTTGAACAACTTTAGAAAAAGCCCAAAAAATTAGTTGTAGTAATTTACTTTCTATGCATGCTTAGTAGTAGTACTAAAAAGAATACCCAAAAAGGTTTCCTTGTTCTTATTTTGCTTGTTGGGAGCTTTCCCGTGTAAATAGTTTTTCTTGTTTTTGCTTATTATTTGCTTGTTGAAGAAAAACCAAAAACTCCAAAAATATTTCAGTGTGTTTCTCTATAATTCTTTTCTTTTATTCGAGTTGTACCAAGAAGAAGACCATAATGAAAATGTTGAGTGGCTCTCATATGAATAACTGTTGAACTAATAAGAGCCCATTTTCCCTTGTCTTCTCCTGTTGAATAAAATGTTTGCAGATTCCAGCTTAGTCCATGGCACTCTTGCACTATTATTATTTTCATATCATTCGGTTGCGCAAATGAAAGGCAATAATGAAGACATTCGATGAACTAGCCGTGGCAAAGAGAAACTGATATGAACACGACTTTTCTTGTCTGTGTAAATATGTTTAACCTAGTGCCCATGATTCAGCCCGTTATGATTAAACATGTTTGCAATGACAATTAGAGATTATAGTTTCTCATGCCATGCATAAGTAGCTGGGTGTTAATAATGATTTACCTTGGATATCAACATATATAGTGTTAAGATGATTGTGATGTAGTATGATGATATGGTATCCTCCTCTGAATGTTCGAGTGGCTTGACTGTTGGTACATGTTCATGCATATAGTTGAATCAAAACCAACATAGCCTCTATAATGTTTATGTTGGAAATATGCCCTAGACGCAATAATAAAATGATTATTATATTTCCTTGTTCATGATAATTGTCTATTATTCATGCTATAATTGTATTATCCGGAAATCGTAATGCATGTGTGAATACATAGACCACAATGTGTCCCTAGTGATCCTCTAGTTGACTAGCTCGTTGATCAACAGATAGTCATGGTTTCCTGGCTATGGACATGGGGATGTCATTGATAACGGGATCACATCATTAGGAGAATGATGTGATGGACAAGACCCAAACCTAAGCATAGCACAAAGATCGTGTAAGTTCGTTTTGTGAGAGCTTTTCTAATGTCAAGTATCATTTCCTTAGACCATGAGATTGTGCAACTCCCGGATATCGTAGGAGTGCTTTGGGTGTATCAAACGTCACAACGTAACTGGGTGGCTATAAAGGTGCACTACAGGTATCTCCGAAAGTGTCTGTTGGGTTGGCACGAATCGAGACTGAGATTTGTCACTCCGTATGACGGAGAGGTATCTCTGGGCCCACTCGGTAATGCATCATCATAATGAGCTCAATGTGACCAAGGGGTTGGTCACGGGATCATGCATTACGGTACGAGTAAAGTGACTTGCCGGTAACGAGATTGAACAAGGTATTGGGATACCGACGATCGAGTCTCGGGCAAGTAACGTACCGATTGACAAAGGGAATTGAATACGGGATTGATTAAGTCCTCGACATCGTGGTTCATCCGATGAGATCATCGAGGAGCATGTGGGAGCCAACATGGGTATCCAGATCCTGCTGTTGGTTATTGACCGAAGAGGCGTCTCGGTCATGTCTGCGTGTCTCCCGAACCCGTAGGGTCTACACACTTAAGGTTCGGTGACGCTAGGGTTGTAGAGATATTAGTATGCAGTAACCCGAAAGTTGTTCGGAGTCCCGGATGAGATCCCGGACATCACGAGGAGTTCCGGAATGGTCCGGAGGTAAAGATTTATATATAGGAAGTCCAGTTTTGGCCAGCAGGAAGGTTTCGGGGGTTACCGGTATTGTACCGGGACCACCGGAAGGGTCCCGGGGGTCCACCGGATGGGGCCACCTATCCCGGAGGGCCCCATGGGCTGAAGTGGCGTGGGAACCAGACCCTGATGGGCTGGTGCGCCCCACCCAAGGGCCCAAGGCGCCTAGGGTTGGAAACCCTAGGGGGCCGTTGCCCCCCTGGTTGGAAACCCTAAGGGGGCCGTTGCCCCCAGGGGCCGCCCCCCCTTTTAGATGGGATCTCCAAGGGGGCATGCGCCCCCCTAGCCCCTATATATAGTGGAAGGGAGGGAGGGCAGCCGCACCTTGCTCTTGGCGCCTCCCTCTCCCTCCGTAACACCTCTCCTCCCCGCTTGTGCTTGGCGAAGCCCTGTCGGGATCCTGCTGCATCCACCACCACGCCGTCGTGCTGCTGGATCTTCATCAACCTCTCCTTCCTCCTTGCTGGATCAAGAAGGAGGAGACGTCTTCCCAACCGTACGTGTGTTGAACGCGGAGGTGCTGTCCGTTCGGCACTTGGTCATCGGTGATTTGGATCACGGCGAGTACGACTCCATCATCCCCGTTCACTTGAACGCTTCCGCTCACGATCTACAAGGGTATGTAGATGCACTCCTATTCCCCTCGTTGCTAGAATACTCCATAGATTGATCTTGGTGATGTGTAGAATTTTTTTAATTTCTGCTACGATCCCCAACAGTGGCATCATGAGCTAGGTCTATGCGTAGTTACTATGCACGAGTAGAACACAAAGTAGTTGTGGGCGTCGATATTGCCAATTTGCTTGCCGTTACTAGTCTTATCTTGATTCGGCGGCATCGTAGGATGAAGCGGCCTGGACCAACCTTACACGTACGCTTACGTGAGACCGGTTCCACCGACTGACATGCACTAGTTGCATAAGGTGGCTGGTGGGTGTCTGTCTCTCCCACTTTAGTCGGATCGGATTCGATGAACAGGGTCCTTATGAAGGGTAAATAGAAATTGGCAATTCACGTTGTGGTTTTGGCGTAGGTAAGAAACGTTCTTGCTAAGAAACCTATAGCAACCACGTAAAAACTTGCCACAACAATTAGAGGACGTCTAACTTGTTTTTGCAGCAAGTGTTTTGTGATGTGATATGGCCAAAGGTTGTGATGAATGATGAATGATATATGTGATGTATGAGATTGATCATGTTCTTGTAATAGGATTCACGACTTGCATGTCGATGAGTATGAAAACCGGCAGGAGCCATAGGAGTTGTCTTTATTTATTTATGACCTGCGTGTCAACATAAACGTCATGTAATTACTTTACTTTATTGCTAAAGCGTTAGCCATAGTAGTAGAAGTAATAGATGACGAGACAACTTCAAGAAGACACGATGATGGAGATCATGATGATGGAGATCATGGTGTCATGCCGGTGACAACGATGATCATGGAGCCCCGAAGATGGAGATCAAAGGAGCAAATGATATTGGCCATATCATGTCACTATTTGATTGCATGTGATGTTTATCATGTTTTACATCTTATTTGCTTAGAACGACAGTAGCTTAAATAAGATGATCCCTCATAATAATTTCAAGAAAGTGTTTCCCCTAACTGTGCGTCGTTGCGACAGTTCGTTGTTTCGAAGCACCACGTGATGATCGGGTGTGATAGATTCCAACGTTCACATACAACGGGTGTAAGACAGATTTACACACGCAATACACTTAGGTTGACTTGACGAGCCTAGCATGTACAGACATGGCCTCGGAACACAGAAGACCGAAAGGTCGAGCATGAGTCGTATAGAAGATACGATCAACATGAAGATGTTCACCGATGTTGACTAGTCCGTCTCACGTGATGATCGGACACGGCCTAGTTAACTCGGATCATGTTATACTTAGATGACTGGAGGGATGTCTATCTGAGTGGGAGTTCATTTAATAATTTGATTAGATGAACTTAATTATCATGAACTTAGTCTAAAATCTTTACAACATGTCTTGTAGATCAAATGGCCAACGTTGTCCTCAACTTCAACGCGTTCCTAGAGAAAACCAAGCTGAAAGACGATGGCAGCAACTATACGGACTGGGTCCGGAACCTGAGGATCATCCTCATAGCTGCCAAGAAAGATTATGTCCTACAAGCACCGCTAGGTGATGCACCTACTCTCCTTGCAGAACAAGACATTATGAACGCTTGGCAGACACGTGCTGATGATTACTCCCTCGTTCAGTGTGGCATGCTTTACAGCTTAGAACCGGCACCAAAAGCGTTTTGAGAGACACGGAGCATATGAGATGTTCGAAGAGCTGAAAATGGTTTTTCAAGCTCATGCCCCGGGTCGAGAGATATGAAGTCTCCGACAAGTTCTTCAGCTGTAAGATGGAGGAAAATAGTTCTGTCAGCGAGCACATACTCAAAATGTCTGGGTTGCATAACCGCTTGACTCAGCTGGGAGTTAATCTCCCGGATGACGCGGTCATTGACAGAATCCTTCAGTCGCTTCCACCGAGCTACAAGAGCTTTGTGATGAACTTCAATATGCAGGGGATGGAAAAGACCATTCCTGGAGTATTTGCAATGCTGAAATCAGCAGAGGTAGAAGTCAAAAAGGAACATCAAGTGTTGATGGTGAATAAAACCACTAAGTTCAAGAAAGGCAAGGGTACGAAGAACTTCAAGAAGGACGACAAGGGAGTTGCCGCGCCCGGTAAGCAAGCTGCCGGGAAGAAGCCAAAGAATGGACCCAAGCCCGAGACTGAGTGTTTTTATTGCAAGGGAAGTGGTCACTAGAAGCGGAACTGCCCCAAATACTTAGCGGACAAGAAGGCCGGCATCACGAAAGGTATATGTGATATACATGTAATTGATGTGTACCTTACCAGTACTCGTAGTAGCTCCTGGGTATTTGATACCGGTGCGGTTGCTCACATTTGTAACTCAAAGCAGGAGCTGCGGAATAAACGGAGACTGGCGAAGGACGAGGTGACGATGCGCGTCGGGAATGGTTCCAAGGTCGATGTGATCGCCGTCGGCACGCTACCTCTACATTTACCTACGAGATTAGCTTTAAACCTCAATAATTGTTATTTAGTACCAGCTTTGAGCATGAACATTGTATCAGGATCTCGTTTAATACGAGATGGCTACTCATTTAAATCCGAGAATAATGGTTGTTCTATTTATATGAGAGATATGTTTTATGGTCATGCTCCGATGGTGAATGGTTTATTCTTAATGAATCTCGAGCGTAATGCTACACATATTCATAGTGTGAATACCAAAGGATGTAAGGTTGATAATGATAGTCCCACATACTTGTGGCACTGCCGCCTTGGTCACATAGGTGTCAAACGCATGAAGAAGCTCCATGCAGACTTTTAGAGTCTCTTGATTACGAATCATTTGACACGTGCGAACCATGCCTCATGGGTAAGATGACCAAGACTCCGTTCTCAGGAACAATGGAGCGAGCAACCAACTTATTGGAAATCATACATACTGATGTGTGCGGTCCAATGAGTGTTGAGGCTCGCGGTGGCTATCGTTATGTTCTCACCCTCACTGATGACTTGAGTAGATATGGGTATGTCTACTTAATGAAACACAAGTCTGAGACCTTTGAAAAGTTCAAGGAATTTCAGAGTGAGGTTGAGAATCAACGTGACAGGAAAATCAAGTTCTTGCGATCAGATCGTGGGGGAGAATACTTGAGTCATGAATTTGGCACACACTTAAGAAAATGTGGAATAGTTTCACAACTAACGCCGCCTGGAACACCTCAGTGTAATGGTGTGTCCGAACGTCGTAATCGCACTCTATTAGATATGGTGCGATCTATGATGTCTCTTACCGATTTACCGCTATCATTTTGGGGCTATGCTTTAGAGACTGCCGTATTTACTTTAAATAGGGCTCCGTTGAAATCCGTTGAGACGACACCGTATGAATTATGGTTTGGGAAGAAACCTAAGCTGTCGTTTCTAAAAGTTTGGGGATGCGATGCTTATGTCAAGAAACTTCAACCTGAAAAGCTCGAACCCAAGTCGGAAAAATGCGTCTTCATAGGATACCCTAAGGAAACCATTGGGTATACCTTCTACCTCAAATCCGAAGGCAAGATCTTCGTTGCCAAGAATGGATCCTTTCTAGAGAAGGAGTTTCTCTCGAAAGAAGTAAGTGGGAGGAAAGTAGAGCTTGATGAAGTAATGCCTCTTGAAGCAGAGAGTAGCGCAGCTCAGGAAAATGTTCCTATGGTGCCTGCACCGATTAGAGAGGAAGTTAATGATGATGATCAAGATACTTCGGATCAAGCTCCTACTGAACTCCGTAGGTCCACAAGGACACGTTCCGCACCAGAGTGGTACGGCAACCCTGTCTTGGAAATCATGTTGTTAGACAACGGTGAACCTTCGAACTATGAAGAAGCGATGGCGGTCCTAGATTCCAACAAATGGCTAGAAGCCATGAAATCCGAGATAGAATCCATGTATGAAAACAAAGTATGGACTTTGACTGACTTGCCCGAAGATCGGCGAGCCATAGAAAATAAATGGATCTTTAAGAAGAAGACAGACGCGAATGGTAATGTGACCATCTATAAGGCTCGACTTGTCGCTAAGGGTTATCGACAAGTTCAAGGGGTTGACTACGATGAGACTTTCTCACCCGTAGCGAAGCTGAAGTCCGTCCGAATCATGTTAGCAATTGCCGCATTCTATGATTATGAGATATGGCAAATGGACGTCAAAACGGCATTCCTTAATGGCTTTCTTAAGGAAGAATTGTATATGATGCAGCCGGAAGGTTTTGTCGATCCTAAGAATGCTAACAAGGTGTGCAAGCTCCAACGCTCAATCTATGGGCTGGTGCAAGCATCTCGGAGTTGGAACATTCGCTTTGATGAGATGATCAAAGCGTTTGGGTTTATGCAGACTTATGGAGAAGCCTGCGTTTACAAGAAAGTGAGTGGAAGCTCTGTAGCATTTCTCATATTATATGTGGATGACATACCGTTGATGGGAAATGATATAGAATTCTTGGAAAGCATAAAGGCCTATTTGAACAAGTGTTTTTCAATGAAGGACCTTGGAGAAGCTGCTTATATATTAGGCATCAAGATCTATAGAGATAGATCGAGACGCCTCATCGGTCTTTCACAAAGTACGTACCTTGACAAGATATTGAAGAAGTTCAATATGGATCAGTCCAAGAAGGGGTTCTTGCCTGTATTGCAAGGTGTGCGATTGAGCACGGCTCAATGCCTGACCACGGCAAAAGATATAGAAGAGATGAGTGTCATCCCCTATGCCTCAGCCATAGGGTCTATTATGTATGCCATGCTATGTACCAGACCTGATGTAAACCTTGCCGTAAGTTTGGTAGGTAGGTACCAAAGTAATCCCGGCAAGGAACACTGGACAACGGTCAAAAACATCCTGAAGTACCTGAAAAGGACCAAGGATATGTTTCTCGTTTATGGAGGTGGCGAAGAGCTCATCGTAAAGGGTTACGTCGATGCTAGCTTCGACACAGATCTGGATGACTCTAAGTCACAAACCGGATACGTGTATATTTTGAATGGTGGGGCAGTAAGCTGGTGCAGTTGCAAGCAAAGCGTCGTGGCGGGATCTACATGTGAAGCAGAATACATGGCAGCCTCGGAGGCAACACAAGAAGCAATCTGGGTGAAGGAGTTCATCACCGACCTAGGAGTCATACCCAATGCGTCGGGGCCGATGACTCTCTTCTGTGACAACACTGGAGCTATTGCCCTTCCCAAGGAGCCCAGGTTTCACAGGAAGACCAGGCATATCAAGCGTCGCTTCAACTCCATTCGTGAAAGCGTTCAAAATGGAGACATAGAAATTTGTAAAGTACATACGGACCTGAATGTAGCAGATCCGTTGACTAAACCTCTCCCTAGAGCAAAACATGATCAACACCAGAATTCCATGGGTGTTCAATTCATCACAATGTAACAAGATGATTGACTCTAGTGCAAGTGGGAGACTGTTGGAAATATGCCCTAGAGGCAATAATAAAATGATTATTATATTTCCTTGTTCATGATAATTGTCTATTATTCATGCTATAATTGTATTATCCGGAAATCGTAATGCATGTGTGAATACATAGACCACAATGTGTCCCTAGTGAGCCTCTAGTTGACTAGCTCATTGATCAACAGATAGTCATGGTTTACTGGCTATGGACATGGGGATGTCATTGATAACGGGATCAAATCATTAGGAGAATGATGTGATGGACAAGACCCAAACCTAAGCATAGCACAAAGATCGTGTAAGTTCGTTTTGTGAGAGCTTTTCTAATGTCAAGTATCATTTCCTTAGACCATGAGATTGTGCAACTCCCGGATACCGTAGGAGTGCTTTGGGTGTATCAAACGTCACAACGTAACTGGGTGGCTATAAAGGTGCACTATGCGTATCTCCGAAAGTGTTTGTTAGGTTGGCACGAATCGAGACTGGGATTTGTCACTCCGTATGACGGAGAGGTATCTCTGGGCCCACTCGGTAATGCATCATCATAATGAGCTCAATGTGACCAAGGGGTTGGTCACGGGATCATGCATTACAGTACGAGTAAAGTGACTTGCCGGTAACGAGATTGAACAAGGTATTGGGATACCGACGATCGAGTCTTGGGCAAGTAACGTACCGATTGACAAAGGGAATTGAATACGGGATTGATTAAGTCCTCGACATCGTGGTTCATCCGATGAGAGCATCGAGGAGCATGTGGGAGCCAACATGGGTATCCAGATCCCGCTGTTGGTTATTGACCGGAGAGGCGTCTCGGTCATGTCTGCGTGTCTCCCGAACCCGTAGGGTCTACACACTTAAGGTTCAGTGACGCTAGGGTTGTAGAGATATTAGTATGCAGTAACCCGAAAGTTGTTCGGAGTCCTGGATGAGATCCCGGACGTCACGAGGAGTTCCGGAATGGTCCGGAGGTAAAGATTTATATATAGGAAGTCCAGTTTCGGCCAGCGGGAAGGTTTCGGGGGTTACCGGTATTGTACCGGGACCACTGGAAGGGTCCCGGGGGTCCACTGGATGGGGCCACCTATCCCGGAGGGCCCCATGGGCTGAAGTGGCGTGGGAACCAGCCCCTGATGGGCTGGTGCGCCCCACCCAAGGGCCCAAGGCGCCTAGGGTTGGAAACCCTAGGGGGCCGTTGCCCCCGAGGGGGCATGCGCCCCCCTGGTTGGAAACCCTAAGGGGACCGTTGCCCCCAGGCCCCCCCTTTTAGATGGGATCTCCAAGGGGGCATGCGCCCCCCTAGCCCCTATATATAGTGGAAGGGAGGGAGGGCAGCCGCACCTTGCTCTTGGCGCCTCCCTCTCCCTCCGTAACACCTCTCCTCCCCGCTTGTGCTTGGCGAAGCCCTGCCGGGATCCTGCTGCATCCACCACCACGCCGTCGTGCTGCTGGATCTTCATCAACCTCTCCTTCCCCCTTGCTGGATCAAGAAGGAGGAGATGTCTTCCCAACCGTACGTGTGTTGCACGCGGAGGTGCTGTCCGTTCGGCACTTGGTCATCGGTGATTTGGATCACGGCGAGTACGACTCCATCATCCCCGTTCACTTGAACGCTTCCGCTCGCGATCTACAAGGGTATGTAGATGCACTCCTATTCCCCTCGTTGCTAGAATACTCCATAGATTGATCTTGGTGATGCGTAGAATTTTTTTAATTTCTACTACGATCCCCAACAGTTTATGCTCATGGTGTTCATATCCTACTCATGCTAGTGTCCAATGTTACTTATGCATAATGCCTGGTCTTGATCGTTGTTGCTCTCTAGCTCGCCGCTTCCCAATCTTAAAATTGCTAACCTTCACCTGTACTAAGTGGGGATTCTGCTTGTACATCAAAAACCTTGAATCCAAAGTTATTCCAGATGAGTCCACCATACCTACCTATATATGGTATTACCCTGCCGTCCTAAGTAAATTTGCATGTGCCACCTATAAAACTTCTAAAAAATTATCCGTTTTGTGTGCATGGATCGTTCATGGAACGACATGAGGTGGTCGATATCTTCCATGCTAAGCATGTTATCCTCAGGTCGATTGTTTATTCACTCGCCATTGCACGAGGAAATGGGTGGTAATAGGGATTCCCAGTCCCGAACTCAAAATGCAAATAATTAAACAAAACTCCCCCGGGACTGTTGTTGGTTTGGATGGCACCCATTGTTTCGGACAAGCCGTGGAATGTGATTGTTGGTGGAGGGGGAGTAAACCTTTACTTTTATCGCTTGGGAACCACCACTAGCGTGCTTAGCATGCAAGATGTTGATAACTGATGGTTGTGAAGTTAATGAGATGGGTGCATGTCTCAAAATTTCATTTACCTCTGTTCTAAAAATTGAGCTCTAGCACCTCTGCAAATCACTGCTTCCCTCTGCGAAGGAACTTTCTATTTACTTTTATGTTGTGTCATCACCTTCTATAAACAAGCGCCAGAAATTGATTAGAGAACATCGGTCATGATTTATGCATTGTGTATAGCTAATGTTGGGTGCATCATGACTGGATCTTTTCTACCATGAATTACAATGTTTAGTCGCTGCTTGAACTTTGGAGGTGCTCTGTATTTATGTTTTGTGGTCTCAGAAAGGGCTAGCAAGATACCATTATTGTCATATTATATCATGGTTGTTTTGACAACGTGTTGCCGTTTGAGATATCTTATTATTGCTCGCTAGCTGATTATGTCATTGATATAGATCATTATAATCTTTAAGAGTTATTGTCGACATGGTTAGTTATATGCTGGTTGAAAACCTGGGTGTTGTTTAAGCTTATTTATGCAAACAAGAGCAAAAGTTTTCGTATAAGTTTTTCTTTCTCACTTTCAGTTTATGACCTGAATTGCTTGAGGACAAGCAAAGGTTTAAGCTTGGGGGAGTTGATACGTCTCCAACGTATCTACTTTTTCTCATGCTTTCCCTCTTGTTTTGGACTCTAATTTGCATGATTTTAATGAAACTAACCCCGGACTGACGCTGTTTTCAACAGAACTACCATGGTGTTGTTTTTGTGCAGAAATAAAAGTTCTCGAAATGGAACGAAACTTTTTGAGGATTTTTATATCAATAAAGAGAATTTCTGGAGCCAAGACCTACCGGAGAGGGGCACCTGGGTGGGCACAACCCACCAGGGTGCGCTCCCCTCTGCTGGCGCACCCAGGTGGGTTGTACCCACCTGGTGGCCCCGCTGATGACCCCCTGATACTATAAATTCACATATTTCCAGAAAAAATCAGGGAAAAAGAATTATCATGATCCACGAGATGGAGCCGCCGCCAAGCCCTGTTCTTCCTTGGGAGGGCAGATCTGGAGTCCGTTTGGGGCTCCAGAGAGGGGGATCTTCGATCTTCGTCATCACCAACCTATCTCCATCGCCAATTCCATGATGCTCCCCACCGGGAGTGAGTAATTCCTTCGTAGGTCCGCTGGTCGATGAGGAATTGGATGAGATTCATCATGTAATCGAGTTAGTTTTGTTAGGGCTTGATCCCTATTATTCACTATGTTCTTAGATTGATGTTGCTATGACTTTGCGATGCTTAATGCTTGTCACTTTGGGCCCGGGTGCCATGATTTCAGATCTGAACCGTTTATGAATTCATCATTATATCCATGTTTTAGATCCGATCTTGCAAGTTATAGTCACTTACTACGTGTTATGATCCGGCAACCCCGGAGTGATAACAACCGGGCTCACTCCCGGTGATGACCGTAGTTTGAGGAGTTCATGTATTCACTATGTGTTAATGCTTTGTTCTGGTTCTCCATTAAAAGGAGGCCTTAATATCCCTTAGTTTCCAATATGGACCCCGCTGCCACGGGAGGGTAGGAGAAAAGATGTCATGCAAGTTCTTTTAATAAAGCACGTATGACTATTTACGGAATACATGCCTACATTATATCGATGAACTGGAGCTAGTGCCGTATCGCCCTAGGTTATAACTGTCACATGATGAATATCATCCAACAAGTCACTGATCCAATGCCTACGAATTTATCCTTATTGTACCTGCTGTGTTACTATTGCTATCATCACTGTTATGCTTGCTACAAACTACTGCTATCATTGTTACTGTTACCGTTGCTTTTTTCACTATTAGCAAAACTATCCAACTACTTCGCTACTGATCACTTTGCTGCATATAATTAATCTCCAAGTGTGGTTGAATTGACAACTCAGCTGCTAATATCTTCAAATATTCTTTGGCTCCCCTTGTGTCGAATATATAAATCTGAGTTGAATACTCTACCCTCAAAAACTGTTGCGATCCCCTATACTTATGGGTTATCAAACCTCAGCAATCACAGTCAACGGAATAAGAGGTGATTTAGCCACATCAGATCTTGGAGCATACGTATTAACTTCTGAAGCTCCATCTTGATAGCAGGCATTTTATCAGAACTATTCAATTCATCACCAACTACAAAAAATGCAAGTAAAAAGGTAGTTGAGTTTTAATCCGCAATCCTACACCAAAGGGAGATCTACTTTTACATCAATGTCCAATACCCAGAAGTTCAATAATACCTAACAAAGCAGTAAACACAATGAACAATCTACAATTTACATACTAAATATAGAACAATCTATACTAGAGGGGGTACTACATATAAGATGAATGCCCAGAAGTTCAACAATATATAACAAAGCAGTAAAACGAATGCGCAGAACAGAAGTACAACCAAATTTCATTTTAAACAAACAATAATTAAAACCAGAAGTTCAACTATGTGACCCAAGCAAGTAGCACATAAAAAAGATGTAGCATGAGCAGAAATAGTGAAATACTATTTCACAAGCAAACTAAATATCAATACTATGAAAATGATCACAAAAAAATAAAAAATAAAGATATACACTATAAATATGAAACATTTGGGAAGTCCAACAACACTTGGTGACATAGTTCACCAGCAATTAATCAAATAAAAATTAAGCAACACTCTACTAACTTAAACTAAGGGTAAAATGCATACACATGACCTTTGTTAGAAGTTCACACTATTAAGAAAGGGCAGTCCAACAAGACAACCAAGTGAAGATATGGGCAGACATATATAAGAAAACTGCTATTTAAAATACAAGATCCAACTACATTAAAATACATGGAGAAGGTTTTGAAACCATGACAACACAACCCCTTGATGAATGGAACTCCAAACCCTAGAACAACCTACTAAAAATAGGGGATAGATTGCATATAGTTAGCAAGTAGAAAATCGTACAACAAATACAAAAAGCAACTAAATCAAACCCTAGGATGAAACAACTAGAACATACCAACAAGTAGGAAAAGATGAACAGTAGCACATCTAGGCAAGCACAACAAAAAAAGTATCCATAAACTAACTAGCATGTGACAGACACAATCTAGACTTCGAAATCAACAACACTAATGCAATTAGATACATCAGATCCAGCATCCACCATCACACCACACCATCTCTTACATGCATCTGACTGCTGAAATCACCAAAGGGGAAATGAAATCCACACTAGTCTGAAGGGAGAAATAGCACAAAAAAGCATCTCACACACAAATCTGACCACGGGGGAATGGAATCCACCCACCACACATGCAAGAACCCTACCTAATCTGCCACCCAACCATCAGAAGAAGGGGTAGGAGGCGGAAGCGAGAGCACACAGAAGAAACAGACATGCCTCGACAGATCTGGCGAAACTAAGAGCAAGCATTAGGGGGAGGAAGCATTTGTATCTCTCCAAATGACCCCTGCACACACGAATCTATGGTGGTTCTTCCACCCCCACGACGCCACGCGCACTTTGGAACCGCGCAGGCAGTTGCGGCTTTGCTTCAGAGGAGAAGAGCGCGGGCTGGGCGAGGGAGAGCAGGGTGTGGGGGAGAAATAGGAGCGTGGGGCGCGGCGGTTACTCCATACATGAGCGCAGGGAACAGCGGCGGAGAAGTCGGGGGAGGTTGGAGGAGACGAGAGCAGTGGAGCATCATAGAGGGAGAAGAGAGCGAGCGACAGGGGGAGGGGATTTCTGACAGGTGGTGGCGAGAGAGTCGGTCACTTAATGCCTCCATGTAGTGGGGTGTAGGAGCGCCGGGCTAATTAAGTTTTACCCCCCAACAACTAAAAAAGTAAACGCATCTATTGATAAATGAATGCCCCATTTGAATGCATCTATTATAAAAAGATAAGATCACACAACAACACTGCTGGTATCCTTAAAACCAAAAATTGATGGAAAATACACTACCAAGGGAAGAAAAATACATACAAAAATATGCACCTACAAAAACAAGAGAAAGTTCACAAAATAAAGAACAAAAGTTCAAGGACACTAATCAGGGAAGTCAAGGCATATGAATAAATAAACACTAAGAAACAATAAGAAGAAGTTCAAATACAAAAACACATGAAGTCCATATCTAACTAAAATACATAACTTAGAAAAAGTATAGAAGTTCAAAATTCAAATACACACAAATTACACATGCGGCTCGGCCTCGCGCTACCGTATTGCTGCGCGCTAGGTTTTGACAGGACGCAATGCGGTTATTCTGTTTCCACCCCCACCGCACGCACCCCAGAGCCACACACCTAAGATGGATAGTGGGGTCACGGATGTGACGGACTCGCCTCCGCATGCGACGACGCGGCATGCCGCGTCGTCGCCTGCTCCGGCTCGTTCCTGTCTTGGCCTCGCAGGGGAAGGGGAGGGGGGCCCCTCCCTCCTGCTCGGCCTCGCACTACCGGATTGTTGCGTGCTAGGTTTTGACAGGACGTAATGCGGTTATTCTGTTTCCACCCCCACCGCACGCACCCCAGAGCCACACCCCTAAGATAGATAGTGGGTCACGGATGTCACGGACTCGCCTCCGCATGCGATGACGCGGCATGCCGCATCGTCGCCTGCCCTGGCTCGTTCCTGTCTCGGCCTCGCAGGGGGAGGGGAGGGAGGTCCCGACCCACCTCCCCTTGCTTGGCCTTGCGCTACCGCATTGCTGTGCGCTAGGTTTTGACAGGAGGCAATGCGGTTATTCTGTTTCCACCCCCACCGCACGCACCCTAGAGTCACACCCCTAAGATAGATAGTGGGGTCACGGATGTGACGTACTCGCCTCCGCATGCGACGACGCGGCATGCCACATCGTCGCCTACTCCGCCTCGTCCCTGTCTTGGCCTCGCAGGGGGGAGGGGGTCGCGACCCCCTCCCTCCTGCTCGGCCTCGCGCTACCGCATTGTTGCGCGCTAGGTTTTGACAGGACACAATGCGGTCTTCAATTATTAAATAATTAAAAACCAAAAAATATCAAAATTTATTGACGAAGTTCAAGTTGTAAATTCATAGAAGTTCGAGGGTTTGAGAAAACATTAGATGCACACGTCAAAAATATGGAAATTGTACAGGAGCAAAAACTAGCAAGTTCAGGTTAAATACGTACTAAAGTGCTACCGTTGTTCGAAGTATGCAAACATGTTACAAAAAAATTAAAAAATTATGCATGCATACTTGGGACTAATCCCACGGTTGCACACTAGACAAACTAAAAATCAATTCCAAAAATTGAAAATTACAAAAAAAAACAAAGAAATATAGAGCACAATGTTGCACCGCCTTGCAACATGGAAACCCAGAAGTTCAATAACTGGTACAATAGAAGTCCAGCTTCTACTACAGACCTTGGGAATAAGAAGTTCAAAGAGTGATGATATAAAAGTCCGGGGTTATCTAAAACCTCGAAGTAGCATACAGAAGTTTAGGATACTTATTAACTAAAGTCCAACAAACTATTAGATAACGAGAACATACTAGAAAAAATAAAAAAATATATGCATATCCATCGGCTAAACAATCCAATGGTTGCTCATGTGACTCAGTCATAAAATAAAAACCAATGCAAGAATGATAAATGATAGTAAAAAGGAAAGAAATACAGAGGACTTGCTGCATAACCTTGCAAAATAAAGGAAAATTAGAAGTTCAGGTATGAACAACGCAGAAGTCCAGCTTGTACGACGACCATTAGATGACACAGAAAACATGAACGAACGAATTCGTCCGAAGCATAAAATCATCTGCGCCTGATTAGAACACGTCCGCACACCCTTGTAAATGATCTGCCAACTACCTTTTCACAAGAAAAATGACCAGAGGGAAAATCCAAAAACCACAAAAAAACCTGTGCAATAGCCACGGGAGTGCCAACATCAAAACGCAAGAAATCAAACTATATAGACCCTCCCGATTGAAATTGATGATGTAGTAAGCCTTGAATTTCACTATAGTACGCAAATCAGCGAGCAAACTTGATAGGAAAACAAGAAATCACCGATGGTGGAGGATGCATCTCGGACGGATGAAGAAGACGGCCGGTTTCAAATTCATTTGAAATAAAAAAATTGTGCAAAAAATCGTACCAAAACACAATTCCCATCGTGGCAGAGCTTCGACAACACCCACAGCATGCATTAAACTCATAAAAGACGCAAGTTCATCATGACCCGAGAGCAAATCCGCCAATGAGCGTGATTCCTATTTAGAATGCATATTTAGTTGCTAAAAAACATGTCCACATTACACTTACATCACAAACAACACGAGTGATTAGAAAAACTCGCAGTAGAAGGCATGGTTGCAAAGATAGCACGAAGGTCGGGTTCGTACAGAGGGAAGTTCAGGCACGTAACTCAGGCAGTTCAGGTTGTGATCAAAATATTATTCTGATCCCGTGATCAGAATAGTGTTTATGTGATATATAGAATAGTGTTTATGTGATATATATATATCACACACATATATGCTTAGTGTAGAATTTGAGGATATGCTTAGTGTGTAGTAATGTGATATGCTTAATTAGTGTAGAACGTGATGAGTATGCTCTTAATTAGCTAGTGTGTAGTAATTTGACATGCTCATTTACCATATTTGTTTTTTCTCCAAAAATGACCTAAGAGGCTAAGTGAGAGTTGTGGTATCGAGCCGGATGAAGCAGGCATTGCTAGACTACGCCTTACCGCAAGGGGCTCCATCACGAACTATGCTTATGTACTGGACACGAACAGCCACACTGTGTTCAGCGCCGCGGGATGGAACAACTTCCTTGCTGGGAAGAATCTCCATGTTGGATAGGCCATCTTAGTCACCATCAGAAACACCCCGCGCCATGGCTTGAGGATGTGGTGGTCATCGACCTCATTTAGACCTATATGTGTGGCGGAGCAGTACATGAATGAACTGCTTAATTATGTATTAGCGCTATGTACTAGTATTGTTTTAGCCCGTAATGTTTCTATTAATTGGTTATGTTTGTGAGATCTAGGTAGCTAGAAGCCACTTAAATATCAACTCCTAATGTTCTATTATCTGGTATTGTTCTACTGTGTAGAATGTGAAATGCTAAATGTTACATGGTGTTGAAAAACCTTTTTTTGTGCATGAAACGTTCTTGGCTTGCAAATTACATTGTGCGCCACTAGGTGAGTAAATATAGTGGTGGTGTTGCAAACATCGCACGCTAGCAACACGTATAATACTACTGATGTGGCTCTAGGGCCACCACTATTTTTTAACACTTGTGCCATATTGGTGGCGTGGGGCTCCTATGCTAGCAAGGCTGTTTTTGGCATGCCATAGCTAGGCATTTCTGCACTAGTGCAAGAAGAATCGATTGACAAGTAAGTCATCATTATTTACTTGGTCCTCAATGACATCCACATTGTTGTTATGCAATTCAGGTTGACTCTGACCCAAAGGAGATGGTCCTCGACATGATGTCTTGCCATTATTCATATGATGCGGTCTTGTTGGAATTTGGACGTTTCCTAGCCAAATTTGACTCTTCGGCCACATCATTGGCCAACGTAAGCACTGTCCAAGGGTAAGCTGGCTATCCGCACCAGGAGGGTGTATCGGAGGAGCAATATCATCGTAACCATTTAAGACAACAGACAACTCAACTTTGAAGAGCCCCTCAGGCATCTGCACTCTGTGCATGATGGTATCTTTGGGGCGAATGATCAAGCCGATTGCAACTATAATCAACTCACCATTCACATGGTCTAAGAGACTGCACGGAGTGTCTTCTGTAAGAGCGTCAAGAGCAGCCATTAGCGATGGGTTGCCAATGAAAGAGAGAGAAGGGCTGCTATCCTTCAGCGATGCATCGATGGAAATGTTTACCATTGCTTAACGCTCTTGATTATTGAAGGTAGCATGGCTTGGGCATGGGCTTGGCTTTGTGGGTTGATGCGTGCTTCAATGTCAGCAGTTCCTGCGGCTGTGACTACGACTGTGGCGGCGGTTGTGGTTGCAATTATTTTCTGTTCGATGGTCTGCTTATTGGCTCTCCTTCTCTACCGTCGCTGCTCGCGGTCTTTGACATAATGATGGTCCCACTTGGCTCCGCATCCAACACCGTTCACACGGCCACCCGCCAGCTGATGCAATGGGTCCTTGCCGAGGGTCACATCGATCGACTAGTTAAGAGGAGTGTTCCACCTGGCCATGGAACCTTTAGAGCTCTGAGGTTCCGCATGTTGCCTTGCTAGTTCTTCTTCAAGTCTTCTAGTCTGGTGATCGGCGGAAAATTCCCATGACTTATAATCATAATGGTACTCGCCCCTTACATAGTTATATTTAAGGGGGTCTTTGAATTGCTCGAAGTGGTTTGGGATGCCCTTTGCTGCAAGTATAGCGTCCAGCTTGTCCCACACACGCTTCTTACAAACAAAACCACGACTTCCGAGGGTGTGGTTACTTAATGTCCTTGATCGCATGTCCTTCCAGCATGTCAACTGGCTCTGCACCACAGGGTTCTCCATATTTTGCATCTTCAAAATGTTCCCGTCATCTTCACTAATGGTAGGCCACTTCTCCTTGATCACGGAGTAATCTTCATGAACCTCTTTTCTTGCGGCTGATTTCCAAGAACTCAAATTCTTTGAGAACTTATGGATTGCATGGTTGTTAACCTGATTCTTTGGGTACGACAGGTTGTCGTACTCATCAAGAAACTTAAATCTAGTGTGCACCCTTCTTATGAGAAGTTCTTGCAGATTTTGTTTCCCTGAATCCCTTATATTGATGGAGCGGACTTCTCGAAGGATGACACCTAGGGTGTTGCCGTAGTGAGACGCGGCCTTCCGCGGATTAACAGGCTCACCAGTGGAGTTAACTCGAGTGACCACAAGCCTATTAGTGCCGATAGCATTTCGGCTCCTAGGTTTCCGCTTCTTCTTGTTTTTTTGGAGCATCCTCCACCTCCTCCTCATCCTTAGCACAATACGCATCTGTATCATCTTCAGCAGTACCAGCATCCTTATTAGGATTACTATCCTCACCAGGAATATCTTTGTAGCCACTGCCTCTGATATAGCACTCATCCAGATTTATATCCTCGCCCTGAAGATCATCATAATCATCGTGTCACTATGCGTCCCTAAATACTTCTTCGCCATTGGAGAATGTGTCGAAGAAGAACCCACATCGGACATCTACAAACAAATAGGACATATACTTAATTCGTATACAAAATTCAAAATTTTGGCACGACCTTTCTAAAAATATGACATATTGGTTGCCAGAAATTTGACGAAACGGAATTTAATCAATGTATCAACAAAACATTGGCAACCCTATACATCCCCTGCCAACAAATCATCACCTAGAATACATGATTTCAACCACATTTCCTCCAAATTGCCACAAAAATTCGATAACAATTGTAACAAATTTGTCTATGAATAGTTAAATTCTCGTGATTTCAGCCACATTCCCTCAAATCCATGTCGAAAAAACTCACAATATTACAAATACAACTAATTTATGCTAAAATATAGATGTGTACCAATTGTAACAAATATGTCTATGAACTTCAACAAAATGGAGAGATCTCGCGGTCTCCACGCCTGAGATGCCGGAGGCGAGGTCGAGGTAGTTGCCACCGGCTGGGGAGGGGGCAGGGGCCGAGCGAGCAATGGGGGATGGAGGGGGCAGGGGCTCAATGAGCAGTGGGGGAGGGGTGCGAGGGCGGTAGGACAAGCGGCGGTGGCGTTCAAGGAGGTTGTCGGGGGCGTCGACGGCAGATGATGCGGCGGCGGTAGGCTACGAGGGTGGCGGTGGCGGCACGAGAGAAGTGGAGTGTGTGGGTTAGCGCGAAATGAAATTTTCCCCAAATCTGCTAAGCGAATGGTGGAAAATAGCTATGGCGTTGGTGATGTCTGATACGTCTCCGTCGTATCTACTTTTCCAAACTCCTTTATCCTTGTTTTGCACTCTAATTTGCAGGATTTGAATGGAACTAACCCGGACTGACGTTGTTTTCAGCAGATTTGCCATGGTGTTATTTTTGTGCAGAAATAAAAGTTCATGGATTGACTTGAAAATTTACGGAGAATATTTTGGAATTAATAAAAAATATTGGCGAAAGAATCAACCAGAGGGGACCCACCATGTGTCCACAAGGGTGGAGGGCGCCCCCTGCGTTGTGGGTCCCCTGGACCTCCTCCGACCCAATCTCCAACTCTATATATTCACGTTCGGGAGAAAAAAATCAAGGAGAAGAGTTCATCGCGTTTCACGATATGGAGCCGCTGCCACCTCTTATTCTTCCTCGGGAGGGCGGATCTAGAGTCTGTTTTGGGCTCCGGAGAAGGGAAATCGACGCCGTCATCATCATCAACCATGCTCCATCACTAATTTCATGATGCTCACCGCCGTGCGTGAGTAATTCCATCGTAGGCTTGCTAGACGGTGATGGATTCGATCAGATTTATCATGTGATCGAGTTAGTTTTGTTAGGGTTTGATCCCTAGTATCCACTGTGTTCTGAGATTGATGGTGCTATGACTTTGCTATGCTTAATGCTTGTCACTAGCGCCCGAGTGCCATGATTTCATATCTGAACCTATTATATTTTCATGAATACATTTGTGTTCTTGATCCTATCTCGCTAGTTGTAGACACCTATTATGATCTATGATCCGCATACCCTAAGGTGATAATAATTGGGATTCTTTCCAGTGATTACTGTAGTTTGAGGAGTTCATGTATTCACTAAGTGCTAATGCTTTGTTCCGATTCTCTGTTAAAAGGAGGCCTTAATACCCCTTTTCCATTAGGACCCCGCTGCCACGGGAGGGTAGGACAAAATATGTCATGCAAGTTCTTTTCCATAAGCATGTATGACTATATACGGAATGCATGCCTAGATTATATTGATGAATTTGAGCTAGTTCTGTATCACCCTATGTTATAACTGTTGCATGACGAATGCCATCCGACATAATTATCCATCACTAATCCATTTCCTACGAGCTTTTCACATATTGATCTTTGCTACATTACTTTGCTGTTGCCACTGTTACAATTGCTACAAAACTGCTACTGCTACTTTTGCCACCATTACTGTTACTTCCATACTACTTTGCTACTAAAATTGTTGCTGGAGATATTAAGTATTTTCATGTGTGGTTGAATTGACATCTCAGCTGCTAATACTCGAGAATATTCTTTGGCTCCCCTTGTGTCAAATCAATAAATTTGGGTTGAATACTCTACCCTCGAAAACTGTTGTGATCCCCTATACTTGTGGGTTATCAAGACATTTTTCTAGCGCCAGTGTCGGGGAGCATAGCTCTATTCTCTGACTCACTTGGGATTTATATCTCTTGGTCATTATGAAGAATCTGAAAGATCCAAAAACCAAGATGTATCCTTCCCCTTTCTACAAATCTTAAAGTCCCACATATCTATATACATGAAAGATTCTAATCTAATCAAACAAGGGTTCCACAAATCTTCAAAATAAGATAGATTTGATGGATAGAAAGAAGGGGATCGGAGGAGAGTACCTTCTAGGATGGATTGGTGACGAAATCCACTGACCAAATCGTCAGATGTGAAGGATTTGGAAGAGAGGATTAAGAGGGGGAGAGGACGAAGCCGCCGCTGCTTCTGTAACTGAACGTATGGGGTTGAGGGGAGGGCGAGCAGGCGGCTGCCTCTAAGTCACAGTGCAACGCCTATGGGCTAGGCGTTGCACTATACATGTGTGGCGCCTAGCTCTAAGGCGTTGCACTGCTCGGTGTGGGCCCCGGGGGTGCCATGTTGGCCAGGTGTGCAACGCCTGCGAGTTAGGCGATGCATCGTAGGGTGTGATGCCTGCGTGTCGGGCGCCACTCAAAACGGTCAGCTGAGTGAATTTTTTTCGAACCAGTTCAGTTTGTGAAATGTTTTCTTCCACATGTCAATATTGTCAAATTTGCCTCGTCCTTGCCCGTGTGTGCGCCCTCGACCACCCCCATATTCGTGCTCATGGACCACTCCAACATGGATTTGCAAGGGTGGACCATCCCAAACGACTTCATAGAGGACATGGAAACCACCTTTGACTCTTCGCAGCTCTGACAGACATGGGTGGCAAGCTCTGGTGGAGGATGTGGACACCAACTATTCAAGGATACCCCCTTCAATATTTATTGTTGAATGTGTCATGAACTATGGTGAAAATATTGGGAAAATGGGACGGCCAAATGGGGAGGCTATACCCTCTGCTGCTACGTACATGTCCATACATATCCATGGACAAATTTGGGTAGGGGCAAAATTGAACCAAATGGACTACAAATGGGTCATCCATCATTTTATTCCAGGGTTGAGTAATGGACACTAAATTTTGAAGGATGAGCTGCCAAGTGCCAACCTGGCCGTATTTACTACTCACTCTATATGGAGGATTTTTTTAGCAATTAATAGTAGATGATACGGCTCCAGCTCGGTGCAATTACTTGTTACTAAAAATAGATCATATTGGTTGGATATATATAAGCAAGTATATGGTTGTTAGCCATACGCAAACAACCCTTGCATACGAAGACGACTCATATCAGAAAGGAGAAAGCTTTACCATGGAGAGAAGCAAGGTGGTTATGCTCGTGATGGTTATGATTTTGTGCCTCGTAATACTTCCTCGGGGTGAGTAAACAACAACAACTGTAGTTGAACTTCTCGTAAAGATATTGGTTATATAATTTTTGGGCAATCTCATTGAGAACCATTACTATAAGTTATTATGTGAAATTATACATTATTTTTTGTAATACCTTGTTGAATGAGAACACACTTATTTGGATATGCAGCTCGAGCAACTGATCAGGTGGATACTAGCAAGATCGCGATATGCCTATGCCAAGAGAATACTCCACCTTGCCCAAATAATTTGTGCTTCTGTTGTGTACTGGAGCAAGAACTTTGCTTTAGGTCCAGGAAAGAATGCATATGTGGTTCTGCTTGCAGCGGACACCCTCCTTTAGATGCAACCTACCCTCATCCCCTCTCTTTGACTTAAAACAACGTTCCAGATTGTTGTGATGAGAAGTATTCTGATGAATATCTTGGAATAAAAAAGTTGTAATCTTGGTTATGTTTTCCAAATTATAGCCGGGGCTATATATGCCATGAACTATAGGGAGAAAGGACTTGGGGCAATACAAGGCTAAATATTGTATTTTTTAGAAGATAAGATATCATTTTTATTCTTGCATAATGTATGCATTTAGTTCTTTATTCTTATCATCATCCCACTCAACTCGTGCTTAAACCAAACATGAGCTTTGACTGGATTTCTCTTTTCCTGTGAATTCAATACAAGGGTGCCTGGTTTCATTTGAAGCACTATTTAGACTTAATGTAAACATAACATCACAAAAACAAAATTTCCTACAAGCAAGAGCTCCTTTGAAAACCATGCATGTTTTCTATGTTCTACCTAATGTATTAATCTAGGAAACCATCAAAAGAATACATGTTCCTACCAATTATAACAACAACTAACCCCCCCCCCCCCCCCCCGGTGGGAGGGAATCTTCTCTCGTTCTTGTTAGGTCTAGCATCTTCGTTGGGGCTCTATGGTGGTGGCGATGTCCCTTTAGTAGGAATAATTTCTCCCACGTTTGATTCCCGCCTCGATGGTGCGTCTAGCATCGTCATTGGGCGTGTGGAGGTGTGTCTCCATTGGATCTTCAGGATTTGGTCGGTGCTGGTCATTAGTAGATCTGTTTTGATCCAGTCATTCATGTTTGTTCGTGTGTTCAAATGTTTCATCCTTCGAATCTAGCACTCTCTTCATCAACGATGGTTTCTACTCAAAACTAAACCAGTGATTGAACAGGCGAGGCCGTCGGTTGAAGTTTTTACCAGTCGGACTGTCGATTCACCAGTTCATTGTTTGTTTTTTATACAGTAAGTAACATACTAGACAGAGGTAAAATGCAATCATTTAGTTAAATCTGACAAGAAAGTTGACTTTATTGGGCCAAAGTTGCAACTTAGGCACATATATCTAGTGTTTTGGGTTCAAATCCACTTCGACCCAGGGTATTTTTCTACTTCTGTGTGTGACAGTTGTTCGTTGGTTTTATACCTCTGGTTCACGCAAAACCTGGACGGTTTACACAGCCTTTTTTGGTCCAATTGCAGGGTGGTCCATTTAGCTTAAGAAACTAGCAAGGTCTTCAGTTCCTATTTTTTCGGGTCCGATCAATGATCTAGTCTGGCTTTCTAAACTATATTGTAAGGCTTTAGCATGAAGACTTTTCAACTATCTACTACATCAAGGTTTGGCTGGCTCCAGTGTGGGAGGGGTAATGATGGTGGCATACCTTTGGCTCGCTACAATTCTTGTAGTCATCGCAAGCTGGTCTATGCACCTAGTTTTTTTAGCAAGTCTATGGACCTAGTTCTACGCCTTCTTTGGATTGGAGGATTTTCACAGGATATCAATCCATAGGATTGTTCCCTATGGAACACATTTGGATCACAGGATTGGGTGTTGAAATCCCTCAGGACTAGATGATGCCCCGCACATTGCCGCGGGAAGCATCATAAACATATGCATAAGTAGGTGCTAACAAACTAAAACTATTGGAGAAAAAAATTTATGATTGCTCTCGGTTTATATTTTAAAAACAATAAATCATATGAAGCATTTGATAAAATGATATATAAAAGGGAAACTATTAGATTGAAGTAAATGTGGTGCCATTTTAAACATAAATGTGTAACGTGATCTACATATATTTGCTCTAAGGTTCAATGTACATACTGTTTATGCCCACATAGAAAATAAAAAATGGGCAAATTAGTGCACAAATTGTAACTTATGACCACATGCATGACTTGATAATGTGGCATGGTTACATGAAGAGGAAAATTAGTACTTACTAGTAGGTGAAGGCGCGGCGGCACGCCGCACCCATCATGAAGCCCGTCTGCGTGGTTTCATTGTTTCTTTTATTGAAGAAAATAAGACAATGGGTAAGCGAGCTGGCAGTCGGTGATGTGCAAGCCAATTTTTAACTCAGATAAATACCGAAAGGTACCAAAAATCAGTTCACAGATGGTTACAAATACTTAGGCCTCCTTTGGTTTGGAGGAATTTCATAGGAATTCTAGAGGATAGGATTCTTATAGGATTTTTTCCTTTAGAGCCCTTTGGTTCATAGGAATATATTCCTATTCCTACATAGGATTGGTTCCTATCCTCCACATTTCATAGGAAAATAAAAATGAGCCTAGACTCAACGGAAAAATTCCTTTGGTGTCAACCAAATGACATCTCATTTCCTATTCCTACTCATAGGATTTGAGATACATGCCATCTCATTTCCTACAAAATTCCTATTCCTATGATAATCATATCCTATGAACCAAAAGAGGCCTTAGCCACTCCAGAGGCTGCAACCATAGCTGCTCCTAGCCTTCACCTCTGCTTCTCCCTCCCTCTCCGTCGTCATTGGAGACCGTCGGGCTAAGCCCCGCGGCGGACAGTGGAAGTGAGGACGTGTGCTACCTCACCTTGGTGCCTCCAAACCATTCCTCATATCCAAGGTTCGAGAGTCGCCATCCCCTTTTCGGTCGATGAGTGTTGAACGTTCAACGGCTTCTCGCACTCGTCGCCGCCATGCGGAGGCCTCACATGGATCCGACATGGATGTTCTGGCTAGGTGGGCAGCGATGTCACTAACCGATCTACCTTGCTCAAGATCCGGTCGTGCCGGCTCCTTGGCCGACGGGTTTGGGCAAGGCTATCTCCAGTGAGATGGAAGTCAGTGATGATGTGCTCCGTCTTGGTGTTGGTCGGTGTGGTGACCACTCCGCCCTGTGGTGCGGCCTCACTGCAGATTGTGGGGCCACAAGAAGGTCTTTGCGAGCGTTCCGCGTTCCAAATCCGGTGGTTGCCTTGACAGTGAGATGCATTCCATGGATGACAACTTGACACAGAGCATATGATTGTGCAGTAAAGGTGATCTAGCCTTATGTTGGGGAACATAGTAATTTCAAAAAAAATCCTACGCACACGCAAGATCATGGTGATTCATAGCAATGAGAGGGGAGAGTATCATCCACGTACCCTCGTAGACCATGAGCGGAAGCGTTATGAGAACGTAGTTGATGTAGTCGTACGTCTTCATGATCCGACCGATCCAAGTACCGAACGCACGGCACCTCCGAGTTCAGCACACGTTCAGATCGATGACGTCCCGCGAACTCCGATCCAGCAGAGCTTCACGCGAGAGTTCTGTCAGCATGACGGTGTGATGACGGTGATGACGTTTCTACTGACGCAGGTCTTCGCCTAAGCACCGCTACAATATGATCGAGGTGGATTATGGTGGAGGGGGCACCGCACATGGCTTGGAACAATCAACTTGTGTGTCTATGGGTGCCCCCCCTGTCGGTGTACAAAAAGAGGGGTACACTTTTTGTACCCCTATAACTGTGCATGGGCAGTCTGAGCCACGGGCACCACCACACTGAGCGAGTCAAGGGAGGTGAGCCAAGGTAAGGCCAAAGCTCAAGAGAAGCAGAATGACGCCAAGACCAAGACCACAGAGAGCAAAGGGGACGAAGCAGACCCCCCCGGCAAGATCCTTGCTGGGAGGCGGTTTTAGCAAACCCGGCAAGACCCTTGCCGTGGCAGCTCGCCCCACGCCCACGGAGTGAGTCACCCTTGAGTCCACTGCCCCCATGGGGCAAGGATTCGGGAGACATCCCCGTGGTGGCATGCAGATCTTTGTGAAGGCATTCAAGATCAGATACACCCTTTAGGAGATGATGATCCTTGGCGGGATCCCAGCCAAGGAGGACCACAAGGCCCCTGGCAAGAGCCTTGCCGGGGATGACAGCAGGCGCCACAGCAAGACCCTTGCCGGGGCCCCGACAAGACCCTTGCCAAGAACACCCGAAGGGCCACCATCAGGCCCACGCCAGTCAAACCTCCACCACCGTTAGCATGCAGCTGCCGACCCAACCAGCTGGGCAGGCACCTGCGTGGCGGCATGCAGATCTTCGTGGAGACCTACCACTGCGCCACCTCAGCTGCCTGCCTGCCTACATGGCACCGCGGGCGCCGCTGGCCAGGGCGCGTGTCAACACGAGAGGGAGCGGCGACGGATGAGACAGGGCTCTCCCCCGTCCCCGATAAAGCATGGACACCTGGGCAAGATGCATAAATGCGCCTTGTCATGTAATGCGAGGGATAACCTCACATCACTGTTTCCTTTCCACCTCCTGTGTGCCACTGTGGCTACCCCTTATCCTATAAAAGGAGGCCCGAGGCGACCAGGAGAAGGATTCGGCTTTTTGGAGCTCCTCACACCCCATAGCTAGCTCAAGAACACTGATATACAATCCACCAAAGCAGGAGTAGGGTTTTACGCATCCTCGCGGCCCGAACCTGGGTAAACGAACCGTGTGCTATTTGTTTGATCCGCTCTTCTCACGACCCCGCGCCCCACAACCGTAGTAGGGATTCTTGTGATCCCATAGGTGTCGTTCCCACCGACATCTTGGCGCGCCAGGTAGGGGGCGCAGTTGTGAGAATCGGCTTTAGCAGTTAGTTCGACGCTTCTTCATCGTCATGGCGCCCAAGAAGAAGACGACGGTGGAGGTTGGCTCGTCGGAAGCCGGACATCCCGTCCCAACGCGGGCGAGCAGCGGACCGGTCGCAGAAAGGACCCGGGGCGCCGTTCGCGAACACCAACACTGTCCCAGCAGCCGGAGTTTGGGAGACGGCGATGTTCGTGCGCCTGGTAACGGCCCGCACGCCGCCAGATCCAAAGATGGAGCCAGGCCCTCCGCGGGTGGCGCGGGGCCTTCCGAGATCGCTGCCACCCCACCCAAAGGCGATGCTAGGGCCTCCAAGACTCCCACGTCGGCACCGACGGCGCGCTCTTCTCAAGCGGCGCGCGACGAACGGTGTAATTGTTGGGGAACGTAGCAGAAATTCAAAATTTTCCTACGTGTCACCAAGATCTATCTATGGAGAAACCAGCAACAAGGGGAAGGAGAGTGCATCTACATACCCTTGTAGATTGCTATGCGGAAGCGTTCAAGAGAACGGGGTTGAAGGAGTCGTACTCGTCGTGATCCAAATCACCGGAGATCCTAGTGCCGAACGGACGGCACCTCCGTGTTCAACACACGTACAGCCCGGTGACGTCTCCCATGCCTTGATCCAGCAAGGAGAGAGGGAGAGGTTGAGGAAGACTCCATCCAGCAGCAGCACAACGGTGTGGTGGTGGTGGAGGAGCGTGGTACTCCAGTAGGGCTTCGCCAAGCACCGCAAGAGACGAGGAGGAGAGAGGTAGGGCTGCGCCAGGAAGGAGAGGAACTCGTGTGTCTTGGGCAGCCCAAACCTCAAGTATATATAGGGGGAGGGGAGGGGCTGCGCTCCCACCTAGGGTTCCCTTCCTAGGGGTGGCGGCAGCCCCCCAGATCCCATCTGGGTGGCGGCCACAAGGGGGAGAGGGGGAGGCGCACCTGGGGTGGGCCTTAGGGCCCATCTGCCCTAGGGTTTGCCCCCTTCCCTCTTGGAGGCGCCTTGGGCCTTGGTGGGGGGGCGCACCAGCCCACTTGGGGCTCGTCCCCTCCCACACTTGGCCCATGCAGCCCTTCGGGGCTGGTGGCCCCACTTGGTGGACCCCCGGGACCCTCCCGATGGTCCCGGTACATTACCGATAAAACCCAAAACTTTTCCGGTGACCAAAACATGACTTCCCATATATAAATCTTTACCTCTGGACCATTCCGGAACTCCCTGTGACGTCCGGGATCTCATCCGGGACTCCGAATAACATTCGGTAACCACATACAAACTTCCTTTATAACCCTAGCGTCATCGAACCTTAAGTGTGTAGACCCTACGGGTTCGGGAACCATGCAGACATGACCGAGACGTTCTCCAGTCAATAACCAAAAGCGGGATCTGGATACCCATGTTGGTTCCCACATGTTCCACGATGATCTCATCAGATGAACCACGATGTCGAGGATTCGATCAATCCCGTATACAATTCCCTTTGTCTAGCGGTATTGTACTTGCCCGAGATTCGATCGTCGGTATCCCGATACCTTGTTCAATCTTGTTACGGGCAAGTCTCTTTACTCGTTCCATAACACATCATCCCGTGATCAACTCCTTGATCAATTGTGCACATTATGATGATGTCCTATCGAGTGGGCCCAGAGATACCTCTCCGTTTACACGGAGTGACAAATCCCAGTCTCGATTCGTGCCAACCCAACAGACACTTTCGGAGATACCTGTAGTGTACCTTTATAGCCACCCAGTTACGTTGTGACGTTTGGCACACCCAAAGTATTCCTACGGTATCCGGGAGTTGCACAATCTCATGGTCTAAGGAAATGATACTTGACATTAGAAAAAGCTTTAGCATACGAACTACACGATCTTTGTGCTAGGCTTAGGATTGGGTCTTGTCCATCACATCATTCTCCCAATGATGTGATCCCGTTATCAACGACATCCAATGTCCATGGTCAGGAAACCGTAACCATCTATTGATCAACGAGCTAGTCAACTAGAGGCTTACTAGGGACATGGTGTTGTCTATGTATCCACACATGTATCTGAGTTTCCTATCAATACAATTCTAGCATGGATAATAAACGATTATCATGAACAAGGAAATATAATAATAACTAATTTATTATTGCCTCTAGGGCATATTTCCAACAGTCTCCCACTTGCACTAGAGTCAATAATCCAATTCACATCGATATGTGATTAACACTCAAGGTCACATCCCCATGTGATTAACACCCAAAGAGTTCTGGGTTTGATCATGTTATGCTTGTGAGAGAGGTTTTAGTCAACGGGTCTGCAACATTCAGATCCGTATGTACTTCGCAAATTTCTATGTCATCTTGTAGATGCAACTACTACGCTACATTTTGAGCCATTTCAAATAACTGTTCTACTTGGAGCTATTCCATTATACGTATCCGGTATCTCTACTCAGAGCTATCCGGATAGGTGTTAAGCTTGCATCGACGTAACTCTTTACGTCGAACTCTTTATCACCTCCATAACCGAGAAACATATCCTTATTCCTCTAAGGATAATTCAGACCGCTATCTGGTGATCTACTCCTAGATCACCTTTGTACCCTCTTGCCAGATATGTGGCAAGGCACACATCAGGTGCGGTACTCAGCATGGCATACCGTATAGAGCCTATGACAAAAGCATAGGGGACGACATTCGTCCTTTCTCTTTCTTCTGCCGTGGTCGAGCTTTAAGTCTTAACTTCATACCTTAAAACTCAGGCAAGAACTCCTTCTTTGACTGATCCATCTTGAACACCTTCAAGATCATGTCAAGGTATGTGCTCATTTGAAAGTACCATTAAGCGTTTTGATCTATCCTTATAGATCTTGATGCTCAATGTTCAAGTAGCTTAATCCAGGCTTTCCATTGAAAAACACTTTCCAAATAACCCTATATGCTTTCCAGAAATTCTACGTCATTTCTGATCAACAATATGTCAACAACATATATTCATCAGAAATTCTATAGTGCTCCCACTCACTTCTTTGGAAATACAAGTTTCTCATAAACTTTGTATACACCCAAAATCTTTGATCATCTCATCAAAGCATACATTCCAACTCCGAGATGCTTACTCCAGTCCTTAGAAGGATTGTTGGAGCTTTGCATACTTAGCATCTTTCAGGATTGACTAAACCTTTCGGTTGTATCACATACAACCTTTCCTCAAGAAAATCGTCGAGGAAACAATGTTTTTGACATCCTATTTGCAAGATTTCATAAACAATGCAGTAATCGCTAATATAACTCCAACAGACTCTTAGCATCGCTACGAGTGAGAAAGTCTCATCATAGTCAACTCCTTGAACTTGTCGGAAAAAATCTTAACGACAAGTCGAGCTTTCTTAATGGTGATACTTACCATCATTGTCCGTCTTCCTTTTAAAATCCATATGTACCTAACAGCCTTACGACCATCAAGTAGTTCTTCCAAAGTCTACACTTTGTTTCATGGATCCTTTCTCGGATTTTATGGCCTCGAGCCATTTATCGGAATTCAGGCCCACCATCGCTTCTCCATAGCTCGTAGGTTCATTGTTGTCTAGCAACATGTCTTCCAAGACAGGATTACGTACCACTCTGAAGTAGTACGCATCCTTGTCGTCCTACGAGGTTTGGGAGTGACTTGATCCGAAGTCTCATGATCAATATCATAAGATTCCACTTCAATTGGTGTGGGTGCCACAGGAACAACTTCCTGTGCCCTGCCACACACTAGTTGAAGAGACGGTTCAATAACCTCATCAAGTCTCCACCATCCTCCCACTCATTTCTTTCGAGAGAAACTTTTCCTCGAGAAAGGACCCGATTCTAGGAACAATCCCTTATTGCTTTCAGATCTGAGACAGGAGGTATACCCAACTGTTTTTGGGTGTCCTATGAAGATGCATTTATCCGCTTTGGGTTCGAGCTTATCAGCCTGAAACTTTTTCACATAAGCGTCGCAGCCCCAAACTTTTAAGAAATGATAACTTAGGTTTCTCTAAACCATAGTTCATACGGTGTCATCTCATCGGAATTACGTGGTGCCCTATTTAAAGTGAATCTGGTTGTCTCTAATGCCTAACCCATAAACTATCATGGTAATTCGATAAGAGACATCATGGTATGCATCATATCCAATAGGGTGCAGTTATGATGTTCGGACACACCATCACACTATGGTGTTCCAGGCTGTATTAGTTGTGAAACAATTTCCACAATGTCTTAATTCTGTGCCAAACTCGTAATTCAGATATTCATCTCTATGATCATATCATAGATATTTTATCCTCTTGTCACGACGATCTTTCAACTTCACCCTGAAATTACTTGAACCTTTCAGTAATTCAGACTCGTGATTCATCAAGTAAATGTACTCAACATCTACTCAAATCATCTGTGAAGTAAGAACATAACGATATCCACTACACGCCTCAGCACTCATTGGACTGCACACATCAAAATGTATTACTTCCAACAAGTTGCTTTCTAGTTCCATTTTACTGAAAACGAGGCTTTCAGTCATCTTGCCCATGTGGTATGATTTGCATGTCTCAAGTGATTCAAAATCAAGTGAGTCCAAACGGTCCATTTGCATGGAGTTTCTTCATGCATATACACCAATAGACATGGTTCGCATGTCTCAAACTTTTCAAAAACGAGTGAGCCCAAAGATCCATCAACATGGAGCTTCTTCATGCGTTTTATACCGATATGACTTACGTGGCAGTGCCACAAGTAGGTGGTACTATCATTACTATCTTATATCTTTTGGCATGAACATGTGTATCACTACGATCGAGATTCAATAAACCATTCATTTTAGGTGCAAGACCATTGAAGGTATTATTCAAATAAACAGAGTAACCATTATTCTCCTTAAATGAATAACTGTATTGCGATAGACATAATCCAATCATGTCTATGCTCAACGCAAACACCAATCTCGATGGTAGAGGGAGCGTACGATATTTGATCAACCTTGGAAATACTTCCAACACATATCGTCATCTCACCTTTAGCTAGTCTCCGTTTATTCCGTAGCTTTTATTTCGAGTTACTAACACTTAGCAACCGAACCGGTATCTAATACCCTGGTGCTACTAGGAGTACTAGTAAAGTACACATTAACACAATGTATATCCAATATACTTCTATCGACTTTGCCAGCCTTCTCATCTACCAAGTATCTAGGGTAATTCTGCTCCAGTGGCTGTTCCCTTTATTACAGAAGCACTTAGTCTCGGGCTTGGGTTCAACTTTGGGTTTCTTCACTAGAACAGCAACTGATTTGTTGTTCCATGAAGTATCCCTTTCTTGCCCTTGCCCTTCTTGAAATTAGTGGTTTCACCAACCATCAACAATTGATGCTCCTTCTTGATTTCTACCAACATCGCGAATACCTCAAGGATCATCATATATGTCCCTAATATATTATAGTTCATCACGAAGCTCTAGCAGCTTGGTGGTAATGACTTCGGAGAAACATCACTATCTCATCTGGAAGATCAACTCCCACTCGATTCAAATGATTGTTGTACTCAGACAATCTGAGCACAAGCTCAACAATTGAGCTTTTCTCCTTAGTTTGCAGGCTAAGAAAATTGTCGGAGGTCTCATACCTCTTGACGTGGGCACGAGCCTGAAATCCCAATTTCAGCCCTCGAAACATCTCATATGTTTTGCGACGTTTCAAAAATGTCTTCGGTGCCTCAACTCTAAACCGTTTAACTAAACTATCACGTAGTTATCAAAATGTGTATGTCAGATGTTCGCAACATCCACAGACGACGTTCGAGGTTCAGCACACTGAGCGGTGCATTAAGGACATAAGCCTTCTATGAAGCAATGAGGACAATCCTCAGTTTACGAACCTAGTCCGCATAATTGCTACTATCATCTTTCAACTAAATTTTCTCTAGGAACATATCTAAACAGTAGAACTAAAGCGCGAGCCACGACATAATTTGCGAAGACCTTTTGACTATGTTCAGGATAATTAAGTTCATATTATGAACTCCCACTCAGATAGACATCCCTCTAGTCATCTAAGTGATTACATGATCCGAGTCAACTAGGCCGTGTCCGATCATCACGTGAGACGGACTAGTCATCATCGGTGAACATCTTCATGTTGATCGTATCTACCATACGACTCATGCTCGACCTTTCGGTCTCTTGTGTTCCGAGGCCATGTCTGTACATGCTAGGCTCGTCAAGTTAACCTAAGTGTTTCGCGTGTGTAAATCTGTCTTACACCCGTTGTATGTGAACGTTATAATCTATCACACCCGATCATCACGTGGTGCTTCGAAACAACGAACTGTCGCAACGGTGCACAGTTAGGGGGAACACTTTCTTGAAATTTTAATGAGGGATCATCTTATTTACTACCGTTGTTCTAAGCAAATAAGATGCAAAAACATGATAAACATCACATGCAATCAAATAGTAGTGACATGATATGGCCAATATCATATAGCTCCTTTGATCTCCATCTTGGGGCTCCATGATCATCTTGTCACCGGCATGACACCATGATCTCCATCATCATGATCTCCATCATCGTGTCTCCATGAAGTTGCTTGCCAACTATTACTTCTACTACTATGGCTACCGGTTAGCAATAAAGTAAAGTAATTACATGGCGTTGTTCAATGACACGCAGGTCATACAATTAATAAAGACAACTCCTATGGCTCCTGCCGGTTGTCATACTCATCGACATGCAAGTCGTGATTCCTATTACAAGAACATGATCAATCTCATACATCACATATCATTCATCACATTCTTCTTGGCCATATCACATCACATAGCATACCCTGCAAAAACAAGTTAGACGTCCTCTAATTGTTGTTTGCATGTTTTATGTGGCTGCTATGGGTTTCTATCAAGAACGTTTCTTACCTACGCAAAAACCACAACGTGATATGCCAATTGCTATTTACCCTTCATAAGGACCCTTTTCATCGAATCCGATCCGACTAAAGTGGGAGAGACAGACACCCGCTAGCCACCTTATGCAACTAGTGCATGTCAGTCGGTGGAACCAGTCTCACGTAAGAGTACGTGTAAGGTCGGTCCGGGCCGCTTCATCCCACAATGCCACCGAATCAAGATTGGACTAGTAACGGTAAGCATATTGAACAAAATCAACGCCCATAACTACTTTGTGTTCTACTCGTGCATAGAATCTACGCAATAGACCTAGCTCATGATGCCACTGTTGGGGAACATAGCAGAAATTCAAAATTTTCCTACGTGTCACCAAGATCTATCTATGGAGAAACCAGCAACGAGGGGAAGGAGAGTGCATCTACATACCCTTGTAGATCACTATGCGGAAGCGTTCAAGAGAACGGGGTTGAAGGAGTCGTACTCGTCGTGATCCAAATCACCAGAGATCCTAGTGCCGAACGGACGGCACCTCCGTGTTCAACACACGTACAGCCCGGTGACGTCTCCCATGCCTTGATCCAGCATGGAGAGAGGAAGAGGTTGAGGAAGACTCCATCCAGCAGCAGCACAACGGCGTGGTGGTGGTGGAGGAGCGTGGTACTCCAGCAGGGCTTCGCCAAGCACCACAAGAGACGAGGAGGAGAGAGGTAGGGCTGCGCCAGGAAGGAGAGGAACTCGTGTGTCTTGGGCAGCCCAAACCTCAAGTATATATAGGGGGAGGGGAGGGGCTGCGCCCCCACCTAGGGTTCCCTCCCTAGGGGTGGCGGCAGACCCCCAGATCCCATCTGGGTGGCGGCCACAAGGGGGAGAGGGGGAGGCGCACCTGGGGTGGGCCTTAGGGCCCATCTGCCCTAGGGTTTGCCCGCCTTCCCTCTTGGAGGCGCCTTGGGCCTTGGTGGGGGGGGGGGGGAACCAGCCCACCTGGGGCTGGTCCCCTCCCACACTTGGCCCATGCAGCCCTTCGGGGCTGGTGGCCCCACTTGGTGGACCCCCGGGACCCTCCTGGTGGTCCCGGTATGTTACCGATAAAACCCGAAACTTTTCCGGTGACCAAAACAGGACTTCCCATATATAAATCTTTACCTCCGGACCATTTCGGAACTCCCTGTGACGTCCGGGATCTCATCCGGGACTCCGAACAACATTCGGTAACCACATACAAACTTCCTTTATAACCCTAGCGTCATCGAACCTTAAGTGTGTAGACCCTACGGGTTCGGGAACCATGCAGACATGACCGAGACGTTCTCCGGTTAATAACCAACAGTGGGATCTGGATACCCATGTTGGTTCCCACATGTTCCACGATGATCTCATCGGATGAACCACGATATCGAGGAGTCGATCAATCCCGTATACAATTCCCTTTGTCTAGCGGTATTGTACTTGCCCGAGATTCGATCGTCGGTATCCCGATACCTTGTTCAATCTTGTTACCGGCAAGTCTCTTTACTCGTTCCGTAACACATCATCCCGTGATCAACTCCTTGATCACATTGTGCACATTATGACGATGTCCTACCGAGTGGGCCCAGAGATACCTCTCCGTTTACACGGAGTGACAAATCCCAGTCTCGATTCGTGCGAACCCAACAGACACTTTCGGAGATACCTGTAGTGTACCTTTATAGCCACCCAGTTACGTTGTGACGTTTGGCACACCCAAAGTATTCCTACGGTATCCGGGAGTTGCACAATCTCATGGTCTAAGGAAATGATACTTGACATTAGAAAAAGCTTTAGCATACGAACTACACGATCTTTATGCTAGGCTTAGGATTGGGTCTTGTCCATCACATCATTCTCCCAATGATGTGATCCCGTTATCGACGACATCCAATGTCCATGGTCAGGAAACCGTAACCATCTATTGATCAACGAGCTATTCAACTAGAGGCTTACTAGGGACATGGTGTTGTCTATGTATCCACACATGTATCTGAGTTTCCTATCAATACAATTTTAGCATGGATAATAAACGATTATCATGAATAAGGAAATATAATAATAACTAATTTATTATTGCCTCTAGGGCATATTTCCAACAGTAATCGCGCCGAAGACCCCGGGCGTCGCCGCGGGAAGAGCCCCGAGCGCACTCCCGGGAGGTAGAAGACCTGCCAGCTCGCCAAGGCGCTGGTGAAGGTGGCGTGCGGCCGCGGGGTCGTGATAGAGCTCCTTCTGACATGGCCAGAAGTCGAAGCGCATCGCGATCCGTGCAGGTTTCGCTGCCACCAACGCCAGCAGAAGCCCTGGCGCGCGCAGTTGCTCCTCGATTTTCCTCCCACTACGGGGAAACTCGACGAATGGAGAGCCACTATCCGAAGCCTTGTTGCGGTGGCCAACAAAGATGGACCGAGTCCTGTAGAACCCCCGGGTCGACGCTCCGACGGGGTCCCACGCACCAGTGGCAGGAAAGCCGGCGGCGCCGCGACCACGGTGCACTCGCCTCCTCCTCGCCCGGTGCCGCGGACGCCAGCTCGTCGCGACGTGACGGGCGACGAAATATCCATAGCGTCGTCCGACCCGCGGACCCACTGTGACCAGCGCCAAGTCCTTCGGGAACGAGAACATGAAGACGCTCGAACCACTATCGAGCGCCGGCGCGGAGCGCGCCACCAGTCAGACAGGCGAGCAGGGCCTGCTGTGAACCACCCGACACCGGAGAGCCCTGGAGGCCTACCTTACGAGGTAGGCTGTCCGGCTTTTACCCGTGAGCTGTGGCAGTTCCAGTGGCCCACTCACCGCACCTTCAAACTTGACGTGGGTGAAAAGTACAGCGGCAAGACCCACCCGTCCGAGTTCCTTAGCATCTACACCATTGCGATGCAAGCTGCCAGAGCCCGCGACGATAAGGTGCTTGCGTTGGCTCTTAAACCCAACGCCATGTCATGGTTGATGCACTTGCCGGTAGACTCTATTTCCTCCTAGTTAGATTTGTGCCATGAGTTTGTGGGCGCCTTTACTGGAGGCCACCAAGCCCATGGCCAAGCGAGCGACCTGCACGTCATTCCCCAGAAGGGAGGCGAGAGTCTCCGCAAGTATATACAGAGGTTCAGCCGGATACAGTACAATATCCCTGATGTTCACCCTGCCGCCATCATTAGCGCGTTCCATCAGAACGTGCGTAACCGCAAGATGCGCGAAGAGCTGGCAATGAACAAGGTGAAAGATGTAGCAGAACTCTATGTTCTTGCTGACAGATGTGCCCGGGCTGAAGAGGGGAGGAAGAACCCCGGCGAAGACGCCGGCGTGGAAACCGACTCCTCAGATGAAGATACTGCCGCCCCGGCGAAGAAGGGCCAGCGTCGCAACAGGAAGCGCAAAGGTAAAGCCGTGCTTGCCGTCGAGGGATCTGGTGACACCGGCTCCTCCAAGAAAACCAAGGCAGATGACCCCGGCAAGGAAATTGCCGGATGTGTCGCCTGCCGGGCCTTGGCGGTTGCCGAGAAGCCAGGAAACTCTGACAAGCGATACTGCAAGATCCATCGCACCAAAGGCCATGCTCTCCAAGACTGCCGACAGGTTGAGCTCCTCGTTGAGAAACAGAGGGCTGAATATGAGAGACGGGACAAGGAGAAGGGCCAAGACGGTGCTGAGGGGTCCGGCAAGAAGCGTGATGGCCAGGCAGGCCATCGCGGCAAGGATAAACAATAGGAGAGGCCCGCCCGGGGCCGTGACAAAAATCCAGAAGACGGCGATCACGAAGAGGACGACGAATCCGGCGACTAAGAGTTTCAGAAAGCTACAGAGGCCATGTGCGTCGACGGCGGCGCCTTGCTGCATACTTCTCACCGCCAGCTTAAACAGTGGGCGCGAGAGATTACAGCGGCAGAGCCGTCGTTTGATGCCCAAAGGCCGCTGAAGTGGTCCAGCACTCCTATCATTTTTGACACTGAGGATCACCCTGATCGCACTACTGCGGTCGGGTGCTTGCCATTGTTGGTTTCACCAACAATACGCAACCTCAAGGTGACAAAGATGCTAGTCGATGGCGGGGCCAGTCTGAACTTGATCTCGCCTGCTGTGATCGAGAAACTACAGATTCCTGATGGAGACCTCGAAGAGACGGGCACGTTTTAGGGGGTCAACCCGGGAATAAGCCAACCTAAGGGAAAGGTCACGCTGCCCGTGACTTTTGGAAGCGATCTGAACTACAGGACGGAGAGGATCGTGTTCGATGTTGCCAAGATCCCCTTGCCCTACAACGGGATCCTTGGCCGCCCAGCGCTGGCCAAGTTCGTGGCGGCGTCACACTACGCCTACAACATCCTGAAGATGCCAGGACCTGTGACGATCATCATCATCCCCTCCGATAAGAAAGATGCGCTGATTTGCGCTGACCAACTATACCAGCAAGTAGTTGCAGCAGCTGCCGCCACTAGGGCACTTGCTCCTGCCGCTGGGACCCCGGGAAGGAAGAAGAAGAAGACCGGTGAGACCTCGGACACCCACTCCGGCAAGCGCACCTCTTCGGAGTGTAGCGCTCCCGTCGAGGACGTGTCAGAGAGCTCCACCGGCGGAAACAAGAAGCCCAGGGCCATACCGCCGGGAACCAAGAAGGTTTCTGTCAATGAGGACGGCACGGGAGGGGCTTTCACCATAAGCTCCACCCTTGACGACAAATAGGAAGACGCGCTCGTCACCTTCCTGTGGGCGAATGTCGATGTGTTTGCATGGCAAGCTTCCGACATCCCCGGCGTTCCCAAGGAGGTGATTGAGCACCACCTTGCTGTCTGTCCTCATGCGCGGCCCGTCAAGCAGAAGGTCAGAAAGCAAGCTTTGGAACGACAAGAGTTCATCACAGAGGAGATCCGGAAACTGGAAGCAGCGGGTTTGGTAAGAGGAGTGCTCCATCCAATGTGGTTGGCCAATCCGGTCGTAGTGCGCAAGGCTAATGGGAAGTGGAGGCTGTGTAGTGATTACACAGATATCAATAAGGCTTGTCCTAAGGACCCCTTCCCGTTGCCGCGCATCGACCAGATTGTTGACTCCACAGCTGGGTGTGATCTGTTGTCATTCCTCGACGCCTACTCCGGCTACCACCAGATCTTCATGACAAGAGAAGACGAAGAGAAGACAACATTCATCACCCCATGTGGTACGTATTGTTTCATATGGATGCCTTTCGGGCTGAAGAGTGCTGGTTCGACGTTTGCGAGGGTGGTCCAGATTGGTTTTGAACCCCAGCTCCATAGAAATATGGAAGCTTATATGGATGACATAGTGGTCAAAACCAAGGACAGGGCAACCCTCATACCGGACTTGCAAGAAACATTTGCAAACCTGCGCAAGATCAATCTCAAGCTGAACCCTGAGAAGTGCGTCTTTGGCGTCCCGTCCGGCAAGCTTCTCAGGTTCTTTGTGTCACAGCGTGGGATAGAGGCCAATCCGGACATGATCAAAGCTGTAGAGCAGATTGAAGCACCCAAGCGAATCAAGGATGTGCGTCGGCTCACTGGTTGCGTCGCCGCCATGGGCAGATTCATTTCCAAGTCTACCGAGCGCGCCCTTCCCTTTTTCCAGATCCTGAAAAAGGCGGGCCCGATGGAGTGGACGCCAGAAGCCGAAGTAGCATTGCAAGATTTGAAGAAGTACCTCTCCTCCGCGCCGATACTGGTTGCGCCTAGGCCACAGGAGCCGTTGCTGCTATACCTGGCGGCAACGAACCAGGTGGTCAGCGCCGCACTAGTGGCGCAGAGAGAGGTTGGCGACGAGGTAATGGCAGCGATAGAGCCCGATACCACCAATGCAGAGATGACACGGCCAGTTGAAGTGTCGCCGAAGAAGAAAATGATGCAGCACCCGGTCTACTTTGTCAGTTCCCTCCTGCAGGGAGCTAGATCTAGGTACTCCGGCGTGCAGAAACTGCTCTTCGGCCTTCTTATGGCCTCGAGGAAGCTGCGTCACTACTTCCAGGCATACGAGATCACTGTCGTCACTCGCCTCCCTCTGCAACGGATATTGCACAATCCAGATGCAACGGGAAGAGTTGTGGAATGGGCACTGGAGCTGTCCAGCTTTGGCCTCAAGTTTGAAAGTACTTCGACGATTCAGAGCCGAGTCCTGGCAGAGTTCATTGCAGAATGGACCGCAACACCTAACGAAGAAGCCCAAGAGACTGCTCTCCCCGGCAAGGAGGCAAGTTGCAATTGGATCATGTACTTTGATGGAGCTTTCTCCTTACACGGCGCCGGGGCTGGTGTACTGCTTGTCGCGCCCACCGGAGAGCACCTCAAGTACGTGATCCAGATGCACTTCCCCAGGGAGGTGTCAACAAACAATACAACAGAGTATGAAGGGCTGCTTGCCGGTCTTAGGATCGCGTCGGACCTCGGAATCAAGAAGCTCATCGTCAGGGGCGACTCACAGCTCGTCGTCAAGCAAGTCAACAAGGACTACCAGAGCCCGTTGATGAAGTCCTACGTCGATGGAAGTGAGAAAGCTGGAAGAGAGTTTCGACGGTATATAGGCTGAATACGTTCCCCGAGCGGAGAACGATATCGCCGATTACCTGTCAAAACGCGCTGCCCTCAAGCTACCTGTGGAACCAGGTACCTTTGTGCTCCAGCTAACTCAGCCATCTGTTGATCCATCAACAGAGCAGAACAAGAGGAGGAAATCAGGACCCGGCAAGTACTTTCCCACCGAGCTCCCCGGAGCCACCGGCAAAGATGTTGCCAGGGACACTGAGCCCGCCACGGGACGGCTAGCTCCGGCGGAGCGTCAAGCTCTTGCCGTTGAGACAGCCGCTCCTATAGCGGAGGAAATGCCTTTAGTCCTCGCCTTCGAGCCCCAGGCTCCAGCGTGGGCACAACATACCGTCCGATTCCTCCAAACAGGGGAACTTCCTGAAGAGCAGGAAGAAGCGGAAAAAGTAGCCCGTCGCTCTACCATGTACCAATTCGTCAATGACGTCCTGTACAGAAAGAGGCCGAACGGTGTGAAATTGAAGTGTATCCCTCGGGAGGAAGGACTGGAGCTGTTGGCGGAGATACACGGAGGCATATGTGGATCCCACATCGGGTCAAGGGCCCTTGCCGGCAAGGCATTCCGGCAAGGCTTCTTCTGGCCCACCGCCCTCCAGGATGCGACGACACTAGTCACCAGGTGTGAAGCGTGTCAGTTCCATTCAAAGAAGCTTCATCAACCAGCTCAAGCCCTTCAAACCATTCCTCTCTCCTGGCCCTTCTCGGTCTGGGGGCTCGACATACTAGGCCCTTTCCCCCGCGCTGTCGGGGGCTTTGAGTACTTGTACGTTGCAATCGACAAGTTCACAAAGTGGCCGTAGGTGGAGGCAGTGAGGAAGGTCACAGCTCAGTCAGCCGTCAAGTTCTTCAAGGGACTAGTGTGCCGTTTTGGTGTACCCAATAGGGTCATCACCGACAACGGTACACAGTTCACAAGCCGCACCTTCATGCAATATATCCAAGACCTCGGCAGCAAAGTGTGTTTCGCTTCTGTTGCTCACCCACAGAGCAATGGTCAAGCTGAGAGGGAAAATGCTGAAGTACTGCGAGAATTAAGGACCAAGACCTTTGACAGGCTGCACAAGAGTGGAAGGCGCTGGATTGATGAGTTGCCGACGGTTCTTTGGTCGATCAGGACGATGCCAAATCGAGCCACCGGCCAGACACCCTTTGCCCTGGTATACGGGGCAGAAGCAGTTCTCCCCAATGAACTCATATACGGGTCACCTCGAGTGCTCGCTTATGATGAGCTTGAGCAAGAGCAATTGCGGCAAGATGATGCAATGCTCCTTGAGGAAGATCGTCTTCGGGCGGCTGTGAGAGCAGCACGCTACCAGCAAGCCTTACGCCGCTACCATAGACGCAAGGTTCATGCCCGAAGCCTTGAGGAAGGCAACCTTGTTCTTCGGCGCGTTCAATTGGCCAAGAATTCCAACAAGTTGACGCCAAAGTGGAAAGGCCCTTATCGGGTAATACCAGTCACCAGGCCCGGCGCAGTCCGCCTGGAGACCGAAGATGCCGTTCCGGTGAGTAACTCCTGGAACATTGAGCATCTTCGCAATTTTTACCCGTGAGGCGCGGCTTGCCGGGCCCCCCGGCAAGCCACCTTTTGTACAAGCATTGCCGATGATGCATGTAACCCTTTGTACAAAGCCAGGCGCAGACCCTGAGCACAAGTAAATGAAGCGCTGGCACCCCAAGTTATAGCATGCATGCTAGGTCGAGTCTCGTCCTTGGTTAGGGTTGATAGTGCTTAGCGGAGACTAACCCCTAGCTTAGAGGTCGAGTGTGCGTCTCTTTGCCGTTCTTTCGTCTTCTTTGGTTCGCAGGACTCACAGATATCCTTGCCAGATCACTTAAGGACGAAAAAGAGAAGAGGGACAGACCAGCATCTAAACCCCGGCAAGCCAATATTGCCGGGGGCTGCAAGAGCAAAGATTCACCCACGGCAAACCAGAGTTGCCGGGGGCTACAGCTTCAGATAAGTTCTTCATCCCTTATCATGCATTCCCTTATGGACTGAGGTATGTGAAACCCCGTTTCTTCCTAAAGCTACCATTCTCCCCTAACTCTAGGCCCTAGGGCTCGTTCCTGGGGCCAGGTTTGGTCGTAGTCGCGGCAACGAGAGGATGAAACAAGGAGCCTGAACCCACCTCATCCTTGCCTCCACCAAAGGTGTGAGAAAGGTCGAGCGAAGTGGAGAGACGGCAAGGCCTATTGCCGGGCAAGGAAATGTTTGTCTTAAAGATATCAAGGGTTTACTCCTTGTCGTGGGTTCTACCCACAAACAAATGACCCGGCAAACATCCCTTTTTCATTAAAAACATTCCACTCAGGTACAGTCCATAGGGAATGAAAAACATGAATAATGGGATTACAAGTTTTAAATTCAGCTAAGGCCCGAAGGCTTACAAACTAAAAAGAGATAAGGTGCCCGTAATCCCTTTCTTGTCCCTCTCCTCAGGAGGCGGGTCAAGGAGACAAAAAGGGCAAAAGGGGTGCCTAGGCGAGCTACGGGCGGCATAAGACACCAATAGAACATCTCGGTGGCCGTCCGAGGGCTGGATGGTGATGGCGGCGCCGGAAGGAGAGCTCGAAGACGAGGCAGCAGGACGCCAGCACGCGTCGAAGGCATCGGTGTCCGCGTACTCCGACTTGACGGCCTTGCCGCCCGCCCTCTTCCTCTTTCACAGCCTCCCAACGCCAGCCGCCCAAGGAGACGACCCCGAGAAGTCCAGGGAGCCGGCGACGCGGATGATAGGGTCGCCGGTGCCGCACGGAGCGGCACCCGATGCCTAATCGGACCCGTCATCCTGCCGCCTACTACCCTCGTCGTCGCTGCCGCTGTCCTCCTCGTCACTCCCGCCCGAGGAGGAGTCTTCACTACCAGAAGAGCTCTCCACGCAGCACCTTGCGCGGGTCCCAAAGCACCCGAAGACCTTGACGGAGAGAAGGCCACCCTCCACCAGCTTAAAATGGAGAGTGAGCCCCTCCGTCAAGCGGTGGATGTGGGCGAACATCTTCCATCCCCGACGAAGATACATCACGTGAGGGGCGGGGAAGTCGACGCGAGCCCGCGTGCCACTGATCCCGCGGCCCCTCATGCGCAGCCACAACGACTCCGGCGGATCCAGCTCCATCTCCCGCGCGAATGGAGTCGGGAGACGAAGGCGACAGCGAGGCGGCCGGCGCAGCCTGACAAAGAACTCGCAAGGGTCGTCCCCAACGTGGCCCTCCATGGGGGGAGGAACTGCCGGCGGAGGCGAGGCCGGCGCGCCGCCCCGTCCTCCTCTTCCCCGAGCGCCTCGGCCTCGCCACGGCCTCGCCCCCTCCCCCTTTCCCTCGCGGCTGGCTCTGCCGCCGCGGGTGCGGGAGAAGGAAGGACGCATTGTCGAGCGGCGACCCTCGCCACCACCGTTGAAGGACCAGGATTCCCTCTCTCCATGACGGATGGGAGGGGGGAGCAGAAGTTGAAGGAAGGAGGAGATGAAGGAATGCGGGACGCCATCCACCCCGTTCTTTATAAAGGAACGGGGTGGGGGCTCGGCCGCCCCACTCAGCCAATCAAGACGCGGAAGGCGCAGGGAACTGGAACCGACCCGCCGCCCCAGCCCGCGACGGCCCGGTTTCCCGCCTCCACCATTCGCCACCCCAAGCGCATGAGAGCCACGTGGCGGGCGTGCAGGACCGAGGCGACGGGTGAGGCAACCTCTCCCCATCCCGTGATCATGGGGAGTGGACGCCTTGAAGACCATGCCTCGGCCCCGTTCAGTAAATGGGCCGCGCCTCCATGCCTCCCTCCGTTTATGGGGAAGGCGCGAACCGCCCCCCTTTACTACGACGTGACGCATGCATGCAGAGCTCAGCCCCACGCATGCCGCCCACGTCACACACGCCTCCCCACGCCGCGCCACGCGTGGGAAGCATGGGAAGCGTAGCGCACGAAGAACCTTACCGCGGTAAAAACCGCCCCGCCTGCCCGTGCACCGTTTTTGGGCCTAGCCCAACGACGCGATTGCACTTACGTGTGGCCCAGGCCCGAGGGCTCCTGTCGGTGTACAAAAAGAGGGGTACACTTTTTGTACCCATATAACTGTGCACGGGCAGTCTGAGCCACGGGCACCACCACACTGAGCGAGGCAAGGGAGGTGAGCCAAGGTAAGGCCGAAGCTCAAGAGAAGCAGAACGACGCCAAGACCAAGACCACAAAGAGCAAAGGGGACGAAGCGGACCCCCCCGGCAAGATCCTTGCCGGGAGGCGGTTTTAGCAAACCCGACAAGAACCTTGCCGTGGCAGCTCGCCCCACACCCACGGAGTGAGTCACCCTTGAGTCCACTGCCCCCATGGGGCAAGGATTCGGGAGACATCCCCGTGGTGGCATGCAGATCTTTGTGAAGGCATTCAAGATCAGATACACCCTTTAGGAGATGATGATCCTTGGCGGGATCCCAGCCAAGGAGGACCACAAGGCCCCCGGCAAGAGCCTTGCCGGGGATGACAGCAGGTGCCATGGTAAGACCCTTGCCGGGGCCCCGGCAAGACCCTTGCCAAGAACACCCGAAGGGCCACCATCAGGCCCACGCCAGTCAAACTCCACCGCCGTTCGCATGCAGCTGCCGACCCAACCAGCTGGGCAGGCACCTGCGTGGCGGCATGCAGATCTTCGTGGAGACCTACCACTGCGCCACCTCAGCTGCCTGCCTGCCTACATGGCACCGCGGGCGCCGCTGGCCAGGGTGCGTGTCAACACGAGAGGGAGCGGCGACGGACGAGACAAGGCTCTCCCCCGTCCCCGATAAAGCAAGGACACCTGGGCAAGACGCATTAAATGTGCCTTGTCATGTAATGCGAGGGATAACCTCACATCACTGTTTCCTTTCCACTCCTGTGTGCCACTGTGGCTACCCCTTATCCTATAAAAGGAGGCCCGAGGCGACCAGGAGAAGGATTCGGCTTTTTGGAGCTCCTCACGCCCCATAGCTAGCTCAAGAACACTGATATACAATCCACCAAAGCAGGAGTAGGGTTTTACGCATCCTCGCGGCCCGAACCTGGGTAAATGAACCGTGTGCTATTTGTTTGATCCGCTCTTCTCACAACCCCGCGCCCCGCAACCGTAGTAGGAATTCTTGTGATCCCATAGGTGTCGTTCCCACCGACACCCCCCCGCCCCCGTATATAAAGGAGCAAGGGGGATGCCGACCGGCCTGGGTGCGCCCCAAGGAGGGGAGGAATCCTCCTCCTAGTAGGAGTAGGATTCATCCTTTCCTAGTCCTACTAGGAAGGGGGAAGGGGGAGGGAAAGAGAGGGAGAGGGAGAGGGAAAGAGGGGCCGCGGCCCCCACCCCTAGTACAATTCGGACTCCTCATGGGAGGGGCGTGCCACCTCATGGGCTGTAGCCCTCTCTCTCCCCTCAGGCCCACTAAGGCCCAATACTTCCCCGGGGGGTTTTGGCAACCCCTCCAGCACTCCGGTTTTCTCCGAAACCATCCGGAACACTTCTTGTGTCCGAATATAGCCGTCCAATATATCAATCTTTACGTCTCGACCATTTCAAGACTCCTCGTCATGCCCGTGATCACATCCGGGATTTCAAACTACCTTCGGTACATCAAAACACATAAACTCATAATATCGATCGTCATCAAACTTTAAGCGTGCGGACCCTACGGGTTCGAGAACTATGTAGACATGACCGAGACTCGTCTCTGGTCAATAACTAATAGCCTAACCTGGATGCTCATATTGGTTCCTACATATTCTATGACGATCTTTATCGGTCAAACCGCATAACAACATACGTTGTTCCCTTTGTCATCGGTATGTTAGTTGCCTAAGATTCGATTGTCGGTATCCTCATACATAGTTCAATCTCGTTACCGGCAAGTCTCTTTACTCGTTCCGCAATACATCATCCCGCAACTAACTCATTAGTCACAATGCTTGCAAGGCTTATAGTGATGTGCATTACCGAGAGGGCCCAGAGATACCTCTCCGACAATCGGAGTGACAAATCCTAATCTCGATATATGCCAACTCAACCAGCACCATCGGAGACACCTGTAGAGCACCTTTATAATCACCCAGTTACGTTGTGACGTTTGGTAGCACACAAAGTGTTCCTCCGGTACTTGGTAGTTGCATAATCTCATAGTCATAGGAACATGTATAATTCATGAAGAAAGCAATAACAACATACTAAACGATCATCGTTCTAAGCTAACGGAATGGGTCATGTCAATCACATCATTCTCTAATGATGTGATCCCGTTAATCAAATGACAACTCATGTCTATGGTTAGGAAACATAACCATCATTGATTCAAGGAGCTAGTCAAGTAGAGGCAAATTGGTGACACTCTGTTTGTCTATGTATTCACACATGTACTAAGTTTCCGATTAATACAACTCTAGCATGAATAATAAACTTTTATCATGATATAAGGAAATATAAATAACAACTTTATTATTGCATCTAGGGCATATTTCCTTCAGTCTCCCACTTGCACTAGAGTCAATAATCTAGATTACATAGTAATGATTCTAACACACATGGAGTCTTGGTGCTGATCATGTTTTGCTCGTGAGAGAGGCTTAGTCAACGGGTTTGCAACATTTAGATCCGTATGTATCTTGCAAATCTCTATGTCTCCCTCCTTGACTTGATCACTGATGGAATTGAAGCGTCTCTTTATGTGCTTGGTTCTTTTGTGAAATCTGGATTCCTTTGCCAAGGCAATTGCACCAGTATTGTCACAATAGATTATCATTGGACCCGATGCACTAGGTATGACACCTAGATCAGATATGAACTCCTTCATCCAGACTCCTTCATTTGCTACTTCCAAAGCAGCTATGTACCCCTCTTCACATGTAGATCCCGCCATGACGCTTTGCTTAGAACTGCACCAACTGACAGCTCCACCGTTCAATAAAAATATGTATCCAGTTTGTGACTTAGAGTCATCCGGATCAGTGTCAAAGCTTGCATCGACGTAACCATTTACGACGAGCTCTTTGTCACCTCCATAGTTCAATCTCATTACCGACAAGTCTCTTTACTCGTCTCATAATGCAACATCCCGCAACTAACTCATTAGTCACATTGCTTGCAAGGCTTATAGTGATGTGCATTACCGAGAGGGCCCAAAGATACCTCTCCAACAATCAGATTGACAAATCCTAATCTCGATCTATGCCAACTCAACAAACACCATCGGAGACACCTGTAGAGCATCTTTATAATCACCTAGTTATGTTGTGATGTTTGATAGCACACTAAGTGTTCCTCCGGTATTCGGGAGTTGCATAATCTCATAGTCATAGGAACATGTATAAGTTATGGAGAAAGCAATAGCAATGAACTAAACGATCATAGTGCTAAGCTAACAGATGGGTCATGTCAATCACATCATTCTCTAATGATGTGATCCCATTTATCAAATGACAACTGATGTCTGTGGTTAGGAAACTTAACCATCTTTGATTAACGAGCTAGTCAAGTAGAGGCATACTAGTGACACTCTGTTTGTCTATGTATTCACATATGTACTAAGTTTCCGGTTAATACAATTCTAGAATGAATAATAAACATTTACCATGATATAAGGAAATATAAATAACAACTTTATTATTGCCTCTAGGGCATATTTCCTTAAGTCTCCCACTTGCACTAGAGTCAATAATCTAGATTACATTGTAATGATTCTAACACCCATGGAGTCTTGGTGTTGATCATGTTTTGCTCGTGAGAGAGGCTTAGTCAATGGGTGTGCAACATTCAGATCCGTATGTATCTTGCAAATCTCTATTTCTCCCTCCTTGACTTGATCGCGGATGGAATTGAAGCGTCTCTTGATGTGCTTGGTTCTCTTGTGAAATCTGGATTCCTTTGCCAAGGCAATTGCACCAGTATTGTCACAAAATATTTTCATTGGACCCGACGCACTAGGTATGACACCTAGATAGGATATGAACTCCTTCATCTAGACTCCTTCAATTGCTGCTTCCGAAGCAGCTATGTATTCCGCTTCACACGTAGATCCCACCACGACGCTCTTCTTAGAACTGCACCAACTGACAGCTCCACCATTCAATAAAAATATGCATCTGGTTTGTGACTTAGAGTCATCCGGATCAGTGTCAAAGCTTGCATCGACGTAACCATTTACGACGAGCTCTTTTTCACCTCCATAAACGAGAAACATATGCTTAGTCCTTTTCAGGTATTTTAGGATGTTCTTGACCGCTGTCCAGTGATCCACTCCTGGATTACTTTGGTACCTCCCTGCTAAACTAATAGCAAGGCACACATCAGGTCTGGTACACAGCATTGCATACATGATAGAACCTATGGCCGAAGCATAGGGAATGACTTTCATTTTCTCTCTATCTTCTGCAGTGGTCGGGCATTGAGTCTGAATCAACTTCACGCCTTGTAACACAGGCAAGAACCCTTTCTTTGCTTGATCCATTTTGAACTTCTTCAAAACTTTATCAAGGTATGTGCTTTGTGAAAGTCCAATTAAGCATCTTGATCTATCTCTATAGATCTTGATGCCCAATATATAAGCAGCTTCACCGAGGTCTTTCATTGAAAAATTCTTATTCAAGTATCCTTTTATGCTATTCAGAAATTCAGTATCATTTCCAATCAACAATATGACATCCACATATAATATCATAAATGCTACAGAGCTCCCACTCACTTTCTTGTAAATACAGGCTTCTCCAAAAGTCTGTATAAAACCATATGCTTTGATCACACTATCAAAGCGTATATTCCAACTCCGAGATGCTTGCACCAGTCCATAAATGGATCGCTGGAGCGTACACACTTTGTTGGCACCTTTTGGATCGACAAAACCTTCTGGTTGCATCATATACAACTCTTCTTTAAGATATCCATTAAGGAATGCAGTTTTGACATCCATTTGCCAAATTTCATAATCATAAAATGCGGCAATTGCTAACATGATTCGGACGGACTTAAGCATTGCTAGGTGAGAAGGTCTCATCGTAGTCAACTCCTTGAACTTGTCGAAAACCTTTCTCAACAAGTCGAGCTTTGTAGAAAGTAACATTACCGTCAGTGTCAGTCTTCTTCTTGAAGATCCATTTATTCTCGATGGCTTGCCGATCATCGGGCAAGTCAACCAAAGTCCATACTTTGTTCTCATACATGGATCCCATCTCATATTTCATGGCCTCAAGCCATTTTGCGGAATCTGGGCTCATCATCGCTTCCTCATAGTTCGTAGGTTTGTCATGGTCAAGTAACATGACCTCCAGAGCAGGATTACCGTACCACTCTGGTGCGGATCTTACTCCGATTGACCTACGAGGTTCGGTAGCAACTTGATCTGAAGTTACATGATTATCATCATTAGCTTCCTCACTAATTGGTGTAGGAGTCACAGGAACAGATTTCTGTGATGAACTACTTTCCAATAAGGGAGCAGGTAGTTTCCTCATCAAGTTCTACTTTCCTCCCACTCACTTCTTTCGAGAGAAACTCTTTCTCTAGAAAGGATCCATTCATAGCAACGAATGTCTTGCCTTCGGATCTGTGATAGAAGGTGTACCCAACAGTCTCCTTTGGGTATCTGATGAAGACACATTTCTCCGATTTGGGTTCGAGCTTATCAGGTTGAAGCTTTTTCACATAAGCATCCCAGCCCCAAACTTTAAGAAATGACAACTTTGGTTTCTTGCCAAACCATAGTTCATAAGGCGTCGTCTCAATGGATTTAGATGGTGCCCTATTTAACGTGAATGCAGTCGTCTCTAAAGCATAACCCCAAAACGATAGCGGTAAATCAATAAGACACATCATAGATCGCACCATATCTAGTAAAGTACGATTACGACGTTTGGACACACCATTACGCTATGGTGTTCCGGGTGGCGTGAGTTGCAAAACTATTCCGCATTGTTTCAAATGAAGACCAAACTCGTAACTCAAATATTTGCCTCCACTATCAGATCATAGAAACTTTACTTTCTTGTTACGATGATTTTCCACTTCACTCTGAAATTCTTAGAACTTTTCAAATGTTTCAGACATATGTTTCATCAAGTAGATATACCCATATCTGCTCAAATCATTTGTGAAGGTAAGAAAAAAACGATACCCGCCGCGAGCCTCAACATTCATCGGACCACATACATTAGTACGTATGATTTCCAACAAATCTGTTGCTCGCTCCATAGTTCCGGAGAACGGCGTGTTAGTCATCTTGCCCATGAGGCATGGTTCGCAAGTACCAAGTGATTCATAATCAAGTGATTCCAAAAGTCCATCAGAATGGAGTTTCTTCATGTGCTTTACACCAATATGACCTAAACGGTAGTGCCACAAATAAGTTGCACTATCATTATCAACTCTGCATCTTTTAGCTTCAATATTATGAATATGTGTATCACTACTATCTAGATTCATCAAAAATAGACCACTCTTCAAGGGTGCATGACCATAAAAGATATTACTCATATAAATAGAACAACCATTATTCTCAGATTTAAATGAATAACCGTCTCGCATCAAACAAGATCCAGATATAATGTTCATGCTCAACGCTGGCACCAAATAACAATTATTTAGGTCTAAAATTAATCCCGAAGGTAGATGTAGAGGTAGAGTGCCGACCGCGGTCACATCGACTTTGGAACCATTTCCCACGTGCATCGTCACCTCGTCCTTAGCCAATCTTCGCTTAATCTGTAGCCCCTATTTCGAGTTGCAAATATTAGCAACAGAACCAGTATCAAATACCCAGGTGCTACTGCGAGCATTACTAAGGTACACATCAATAACATGTATATCACATATACCTTTGTTCACCTTGCCATCCTTCTTATCTGCCAAACACTTGGGGCAGTTCCGCTTCCAGTGACCAGTCCCTTTGCAGTAGAAGCACTCAGGTTTAGGTCCAGACTTGGGCTTCTTTACTTGAGCAGCAACTTGCTTGCCGTTCTTATTGAAGTTCCCCTTCTTCCCTTTACCCTTTTTCTTGAAACTGGTGGTCTTGTTGACCATCAACACTTGATGCTCCTTCTTGATTTCTACCTCCGCAGCCTTTAGCATTGCGAAGAGCTCGGGAATCGTCTTATCCATCCCTTGCATATTATAGTTCATCATGAAGCTCTTGTAGCTTGGTGGCAGTGATTGAAGAACTCTGTCAATGACACTATCAACAGGAAGATTAACTCCCAGTTGAGTCAAGTGGTTGTGGTACCCAGACATTCTGAGTATATGTTCACTGGCAGAAGTATTCTCCTCCATCTTGCAGCTGTAGAACTTATTGGAGACTTCATATCTCTCAATCTGGGCATTTGCTTGAAATATTAACTTCAACTCCTGGAACATCTCATATGCTCCATGACGTTCAAAACGTCGTTGAAGTCTCGGTTCTAAGCCGTAAAGCATGGTACACTGAACTATCGAGTAGTCATCAGCTTTGCTCTGCCAAACGTTCATAACATCCGGTGTTGCTCCTGCAGTGGGTTTGGCACCTAGCAGTGCTTCCAGGACGTAATTCTTCTGTGCAGCAATGAGGATAATCCTCAAGTTACGGACCCAGTCCGTGTAATTGCTACCATCATATTTCAACTTTTCTTTCTCAAGGAACGCATTAAAATTCAACGGGACAACAACACGGGCCATCTATCTACAACAACATAGACATGCAAAATACTATCAGGTACTAAGTTCATGATAAATTAAAGTTCAATTAATCATATTACTTAAGAACTCCCACTTAGACAGACATCCCTCTAATCATCTAAGTGAGCATGTGATCCATATCAACTAAACCATGTCTGATCATCACGTGAGATGGAGTAGTTTTCAATGGTGAACATCACTATGTTGATCATATCTACTATATGATTCATGCTCGACCTTTCGGTCTCAGTGTTCCGAGGCCATATCTGCATATGCTAGGCTCGTCGAGTTTAAACCGAGTATTCTGCGTGTGCAAAACTGGCTTGCACCTCTTGTATGTGAGCGTAGAGCTTATCACACCCGATCATCACGTGGTGTCTCGGCACAACGAACTTTCGCAACGGTGCATACTCAGGGAGAACACTTATACCTTGAAATTTAGTGAGAGATCATCTTACAATGCTACTGTCGATCTAAGCAAAATAAGATGCATAAAAGATAAACATCACATGCAATCAATATAAGTGATATGATATGGCCATCATCATCTTGTGCATGTGATCTTCATCTCCAAAGCACCGTCATGATCACCATCATCACCGGCTTGACACCTTGATCTCCATCGAAGCATCATTGTCGTCACACCAAATATTGCTTCCACGACTATCGCTACCGCTTAGTGATAAAGTAAAGCAATTACATGGCAATTGCATTTCATACAATAAAGCGACAACCATATGGCTCCTGCCAGTTGCCGATAACTATGTTACAAAACATGATCATCTCATACAATAAAGTTTAGCATCATGTCTTGACCATATCACATCACAACATGCCCTGCAAAAACAAGTTAGACGTCCTCTACTTTGTTGTTGCAAGTTTTACGTGGCTGCTACGGGCTGAACAAGAACCGTTCTTACCTACGCATCAAAAACCACAAGGTGGTATAGTGATTGCTTTTTGATCTTCAGAAAGAACCCTGTTCATTGAATCCGATTCAACTAAAGCTGGAGAAACAGACACCCACTAGCCACCTGTGTGCAAAGCACGTCGGTAGAACCAGTCTCGCATAAGCGTACGCGTAATGTCGGTCTGGGCCGCTTCATCTAACAATGCCGCTGAATCAAGAATCAAATAGTGACGGCAAGCAATATGTATATACCCACGCCCACAACTCCTTTGTGTTCTACTCGTTCATATAACATCTACGCATAAACCTGGCTCTGATACCACTGTTGGGGAACGTACTAATTTCAAAATATTTCCTACGCACACGCAAGATCATAGTGATGCACAACAACAAGAGGGGAGAGTATCGTCCACGTACCCTCGTAGACCGTAAGCGGAAGTGTTATGAGAACGCGATTGATGTAGTCGTACGTCTTCACGATCCGACCGATCCAATTAATGAACGCACAGCACCTTCGAGTTCAGCACACGTTCAGCTCGATGATGTCTCACGAACTCTGATCCAGCAGAGCTTCACGGGAGAGTTCCGTCAGCACGACGGCGTGATGACGGTGATGATGTTGCTACTGACGCAGGGTTTCGCCTAAGCACCGCTATGATTTGATCGAGGTGGATTATGGTGGAGGGGGGCACCGCACACGGCTTGGAACAATTAACTTGTGTGTCTATGGGTGCCCCACCCCGCCCCCGTATATAAAGGAGCAAGCAGGGAGGCCGTCCGGCCTTGGTGCGCCCCAAGGAGAGGAGGAATCCTCCTCCTAGTAGGAGTAGGATTCATCCTTTCCTAGTCCTACTAGGAAGGGGGAAGGAAAGAGAGGGAGATGGAGAGGGAAAGAGGGGCCGCGCCCCCCTCCCCTAGTCCAATTCGGACTCCTCATGGGAGGGGGTGCGCCACCTCATGGGCTGCAGCCCTCTCTCTCCCCTCAGGCCCACTAAGGCCCAATACTTCCCCGGGGGGTTCCGGTAACCCCTCTGGCACTCCGGTTTTCTCCGAAACCATCCGGAACACTTCCGATGTCCGAATATAGCCGTCCAATATATCAATATTTATGTCTCAACCATTTCGATACTCCTCTCCATGTCCGTTGTCACATCTTGGACTCCGAACTACCTACGGTACATCAAAACACATAAACTCATAATACCGATCGCCACCGAACTTTAAGCGTGTGGACCCTACGGTTTCGAGAACTATGTAGACACGACCGAGACTCGTCTCCGGTTAATAACCAACAGCGGAACCTGGATGCTCATATTGGTTCCTACATATTCTACGAAGATCTTTATTGGTCAAACCGCATAACAACATACGTTGTTCCCTTTGTCATCGGTATGTTACTTGCCTGAGATTCGGTCGTCGGTATCCTCATACCTAGTTCAATCTCGTTATCGGCAAGTCTCTTTACTCGTTTCATAATACATCATCTCGCAACTAACTCATTAGTCACAATGCTTGCAAGGCTTATAGTGATGTGCATTACCAAGAGGGCCCAGAGATACCTCTCCGACAATCGGAGTGACAAATCCTAATCTCGATCTATGCCAACTCAACATGCACCATCGGAGACACCTATAGAGCACCTTTATAATCACCTAGTTATGTTGTGACGTTTGGTAGCACACAAAGTGTTCCTCTGGTACTCGGGAGTTGCATAATCTCATAGTCATAGGAACATGTATACGTCATGAAGAAAGCAATAGCAACAAACTAAATGATCATCGTGGTAAGCTAACGGATGGGTCAAGTCAATCACATCATTTTCTAATGATGTGATCCCGTTTATCAAATGACAACTCATGTCTATGGTTAGGAAACATAACCATCATTGATTCAACAAGCTAGTCAACTAGAGGCAAACTAGTGACACTCTGTTTGTCTATGTATTCACACATGTACTAAGTTTCCGGTTAATACAATTCTGGCATGAATAATAAACATTTATCATGATATAAGGAAATATAAATAACAACTTTACTATTGCCTCTAGGGCATATTTCCTTCACCCTACGCATGCATCTGTTAGGATCACGGAAAAGCGGTGGCAACAACACATGATTGACTTCGATGGTGGTGCTTCCCAAGTACCTGGTCCCGAGCACTGTGATGAAAACCTGAGCTTCGCTCGAATTGGTTATACCTGGCAATGGCAATGTTTTTGCATCGTTACCTTGTTCAAGGCATTACTCGGATATGCTGATACTAGTTCTTCAAGATGAAAACCTAGATTATGGCCTTTGGTTGTTGGATGCGGTGACGACAACACTTGAGTGACCCTCTTTTACTGAAGGCGTTGCCATTGAAGAATCTCATTATACGTCCTTGTGGTGTTATGATGTGATTATTGCGGATATGGTCATTGATGTAGTTTGTCGATTGCGGATTTGATCGCTTCGCTTTTGTCCCTCTCGCTTAAACATAGCTTTGGTATTATATTACTTTGTTATTTGCTGGTGTTCTTTTGTGTGTGTGCATCCTACCTACATAGATGACAGGTGTGTGTTCCTTATGTTTATATCCACTCGATGCTTCATTTTGAGTAAATAAGAGCCATGATTTGTTGAAAAACAAACACTTAGCTATATATTTTGAATATTCCAGCCAAAATCGTTTCTACCAAGATAGTCAAAGTTTCAAAATCGTCTGGAGCAACCAAAAGTTGTATAAAATGAAGCTTCCTTTGAACCAAAGGGAAACGGCTCTTGTATACATTCTAAAGATCATATTTTTATAGATAGTACCCCATAGGGGTTGGGTGTGCGTGTGTGTGTTCATAGACACTGGTGCTCGCATTTTCCTGAATCTATCCCGTAACCCTTAGTTGCGAAAAATAGCACGCATGGGCAACCGAATTAGATATACGTTATCAACAAAAATCAAGTCTAATTCTCACAGTCTAAATGATACTAATCTGGATACTCTGAGACACATGATTTTGTTTGATTTTCTTATCCTATGGTATCCCACAGAAAAAGTTGCTAGGTAAAGCATCATAATTAACCTAACTTTATATAAAAGGTAGAATGAGCAAAAAATTGCTACGCTCGGGACTACTAACAGCGTTATAGGGGTGGGTGTGTACGTGTTGGCACTGGTGCTCGCATTTTCCTAAATTTATTTCAGACTCCTCGGATAGTGTTATAGGGGTAAGATGTGTGTGCGTGCGTTCATAGGAGCGAATGTATTTGAGCATCAACATCGTACTTTGTTGGCACTAGTGCTCACATTTTCTTGAATTTATTTCATGCTCTCTGTTGACATTCTTTTGGTGGGAGGAGATGTTACCGTCGACTATGAAGACGTTTGTTGTGACTTCGTTAATCTCAAGATGTTATGCCAGCTCAGTATCTCGAAGATTCTCAGATGGGGTACACGTGCGTGGTTTATAAGGATAAGCATATGTGCGTATATGTGAGCATCTATGTTGTACTGTGTTAAATAACGCTAGCAAACACAAAAGAAAAAGCCTTGTAGTAACTAATTAAAAACTAACACGCGTCAGCTTCAAATTCACTCACACCAAGTACTAAAAAAGCATGGCAAGGGGGCTAGCTTACTAGCTTTTATTCTTTTATATATGACGACATGCATGACTTGATTATGTGGCATGATTGCATGAAAAGTAAAAATAGGCAGTAGGTTGCAACTATTTAAGAATAGAAGATCGGGTTGCCAAGGTGTCGATTCCGCACCTCCTCCCACAATCAATCTGTGACCAACCAATCATGGACTGTTAGAGACGGGTGAGCTTCTCCCTCCCACACATTCCTCCTGCATCGCTCCCACAAGCGACCGAGAGGGAAAACCCTAGCCGCTGTCAGACCAGGCCCCCCTCTCCTCGCCATCGCCTGGGCGCACCACCGGGCAAAGCCCGACTGACGTGGGCAGCAGTGGGGCTTCCCCCCCTCGCTCGACGTTGGTGCTCGCGGAATATACCATGCGACGACGGCAACGCGCTGACGCGGGGCGCGGCGGCGTGACGCCGGGCATCGGCGTGGGGTCGTGGATGTCGAGATCCGGCGCGGGGGGCTGCATGGTGTGGACTTCCATGACAGCGACATCTCTAGTGCGGCCAGATGCAGGCGACAGGGGCGCCGATGACGGACTTGCAGCAATGCGAGGCTCGTCCGCTGACTAGATTCAGCCGGATTTGGGGCCTGGGGGCGGCCTGCGGTGCGGGGATGGAGAACCGGCTGGGGCTCTGCTGGACGGTGGCCGACAGGTGCTGCGGTGGTGGACGCGGTGGTTGGTCCCGTGTTGGCGGCGCGGGTGGTGGTCCGGACCGGCGGCGGCTGTGCTGCTCATGGGGCCAAGGGTTGTAGATGGCCTAGGTTGGCGGTGTCCGAGGTGATTGTCTGGTGGCATGGGCTGTGGGACGGCTTGGACCGCGGTCGGTGACCGCCTTCGTGCTTCAGTGGGGGTGGCTACGGCGTGGTGCACTACTAGGAAAATGCTTATAGATAGAATTTTACCAGTAGCGTTTGTTTATGACCCCACGCTACTAGTAGTTAGTAGTAGCACTGGGTAGAAAGCGCGCTACTGGTATGTGTTAGCAGCAACGCTTGTTACCTAGCCCCACGCTACTGCTAAGTGTAACACACCACACCCCTTTGTCAATAAATATTAGCAGCGCTGGTAGTCCAACCGGCGCTACTGTTAGTTTTGGATCTATAGCGCCTGCTTAGTGATACGTCTCCGTCGTATCTACTTTTCCAAACACTTTTGCCCTTGTTTTGGACTCTAACTTGCATGATTTCAATGGAACTAACCCGGACTGACGCTGTTTTCAGCAGAATTGCCATGGTGTTATTTATGTGCAGAAACAAAAGTTCTCGGAATGACCTGAAACTCCACGGGGCGTATTTTTGGAAATAATAAAGTATACTGGCAAAAGATCAAGGCCAGGGGGCCCACACCCTAGCCACGAGGGTGGGGGCGCGCCTGCCCCCTAAGCGCGCCCCCTACCTCATGGGCCCCCTGGAGCTCCTCCAACATCAACTCCAACTCTATATATTCGTGTTCGAAGAGAAAAAATCAGGGAGAAAGATTCATCGCATTTTACGATACGGAGCCGCCGCCAAGCCCTAAACTCTCTTGGGAGGGCTGATCTGGAGTTCGTTCGGGGCTCCGGAGAGGGGAATCCGTCGCCATCGTCATCATCAACCATCGTTCATCACCAATTTCATGATGCTCACCGCCGTGCGTGAGTAATTCCATCGTAGGCTTGTTGGACGGTGATGGGTTGGATGACATTTATCATGTAATCGAGTTAGTTTTGTTAGGGTTTGATCCCTAGTATCCACTATGTTTTGAGATTGATGTTGCTATGACTTTGCTATGCTTAATGCTTGTCACTAGGGCCCAAGTGCCATGATTTCAGATCTGAACCTATTATGTTTTCATGAATATATGTGAGTTCTTGATCCTATCTTGCAAGTCTATAGTCACCTACTATGTGTTATGATCCGGCAACCCCGAAGTGACAATAATCGGGACCACTTCGAGTGATGACCGTAGTTTGAGGAGTTCATGTATTCACTATGTGTTAATGCTTTGGTCTGGTACTCTATTAAAAGGAGGACTTAATATCCCTTAGTTTCCGCTAGGACCCCGCTGCCACGGGAGGGTAGGACAAAAGATGTCATGCAAGTTCTTTTCCATAAGCACGTATGACTATATTCGGAATACATGCCTACATTACATTGATGAATTGGAGCTAGTTCCGTGTCACCCTATGTTATGACTGTTACATGATGAACCACATCCGGCATAATTCTCTATCACCGATCCATTGCCTATGAGCTTTCCATATGTTGTTCTTTGCTTAATTACTTTTCTGTTGCTATTTTTATTATCACTACAAAATACCAAAAACATTACTTTTGCTACCGTTAGCACTACTATCATATTACTTTGCTACTAAATACTTTGCTGCAGATATTAAGTTTCCAGGTGTGGTTGAATTGACAACTCAGCTGCTAATACTTGAGAATATTCTTTGGCTCCCCTTGCGTCGAATCAATAAATTTGGGTTGAATACTCTACCCTCGAAAACTGTTGCGATCCCCTATACTTGTGGGTTATCAAGACTATTTTCTGGCGCCGTTGCCGGGGAGCATAGCTCTATTCTTTGAGTCACTTGGGATTTATATCTTCTTATCATTATGAATAACTTGAGAGATCCAAAAACCAAGATTTATCCCTCAACTACGTACGAGGGGAGGTAAGGAATTGCCATCTAGCTCTGTGGTTGATTCACCTTCTGTTTTGAGTAAGCTTGCGACACCTAAACCTGCTTCTGCTATTGATTTTGATATGTCGCATATTATTGATGATGCCACTTCTGCTATGCATGATACTTATGATGAAACTACTTCTATGCCTGATACTATTGTGCCACTTGGTGAATTTCTTGATGAACAACTTGCTAGGGCTAGAGAGAATGAAATTATTGAAACTAATAATACTGATGAAAGTGATTATGAAGGCTCTCCTAATAAATATGAATTACCTGTTGTGCCTGAGGGCTATGTTATGGATGAAGAAACTAAAAGAGACTTTCTTGCTTGCAATGATAGAAGTGATCTTAAGAAATTATTAGCTAAGCTAAAACAAAAAAACTCTGAATGCTAGAATGAAATATGATCCTGCTTATGCTACTTCACCTATCTTTGTTACTGATAAGGATTATGAATTCTCTGTCGACCCTGAGATAATTACTTTAGTTGAATCTGATCCTTTCTATGGCTATGAATCTGAAACTGTTGTGGCACATCTTACTAAATTAAATGATATAGCTACCCTGTTCACTAATGATGAGAGAACTCGCTACTTTTATCTCCTTAAAATATTTCCGTTCTCATTAAGTGTGATGCTAAGATATGGTTTAATTCTCTTGATCCTAGTTGTGTGCGTAGTCCCCAGGATATGATTTATTACTTCTCTGCTAAATATTTCCCTGCTCATAAGAAACAAGCTGCCTTAAGGGATATATATAATTTTGTGCAAATTTAATAAGAGAGTCTCCCACAAGCTTGGGGGAGGCTTCTCCAATTACTTAATGCTTTGCCTGATCATCCTCTTAAGAAAAATGAAATACTTGATATCTTTTATAATGGACTAACCAATGCTTCCAGAGATTACCTGGATAGTTGTGCTGGTTCTGTTTTTAGGGAAAGAACACCGGATAAAGCTAAAATTTTATTGAATAATATGTTGACAAATGAAAATAATTGGACACTTCCTGAGCCAGCCGCTGAGCCTATCCCTAAACCAACTCCGAAGAAAAGGGGTGTTCTATTTCTCAGTCCTGAAGATATGCAAGACGCAAAGAAATCCATGAAAGAAAAGGGTATTAAAGCTGAAGATGTTAAGAATTTACCTCCTATTGAAGAAATACATGGTCTTAATTTACCGCCTGTTGAAGAAATATATGATTTTAATCCATCACCTATTGAAGAAACGCATGCTCTTGATAACCCGACACAGGTAGTAAAGGTAAATTCCCTCTATAAATATGATAAAGCTGAAATGCCATTTACTAAGTTTGCTAGCCCATTCTTAGATGAGTTTGATAAATTTATGGTTAAGCAAGAAGACTTCAATGCTTATTTTGGTAGAGAATTAAAACGCAGTGCTGATATGCTTGAACACTTGGGTGATTATATGGCTAATGTCAAAGGTGAACTTAAACTTATTAGTAAACATGCTTCTATGGTTACCACTCAAGTAGAACAAGTACTTAAAGCTCAAAATGGTTTGCTCAATGAATTGAATAGTAAGAATAATGACTATGCTGTTAGAGTAGCTACTAGAACTGGTAAAATGACTCAGGAACCTTTGTATCCTGAAGGCCACCCTAAGAGAATTGAGCAAGATTCTCAGAGAAATAATATAGATGCACCTAGTCCTTCTAAAAGGAAGAAAAAGAAAAAATGATAGGACTTTGCACGCTTCTAGTGAACCTGTTATTGACACACCTGAGAATCCAAATGATATTTCTATTTCTGATGCTGAAAGACAATCTGGTAATGAACCTGAAACTAGTGATAATGTTAATGATGATGTTCATGTTGATGCTCAACCTAGTAATGATAATGATATAGAAATTGAACCTGCTGTTGATCTTGATAACCCACAATCAAAGAATCAACGTTATGATAAGAGAGACTTTGTTGCTAGGAAACATGGTAAAGAAAGAGAGCCATGGGTTCAAAAACCCATGCCTTTTCCTCCCAAACCATCGAAGAAGAAGGATGATGAGGAGTTTGAGCGCTTTGCTGAAATGATTAGACCTATCTTTTTGCGTATGCGATTAACTGATATGCTCAAAATGAATCCTTATGCCAAGTACATGAAAGAAATTGTTACTAATAAAAGAAAGATACTGGAAGCTGAAATTTCCACCATGCTTGCTAATTACACTTTTAAGGGTGGAATACCTAAGAAGTTAGGAGATCCAGGAGTACCCACTATACCATGCTCCATTAAAAGGAATTATGTTAAAACTGCTTTATGTGATCTTCGAGCCGGTGTTAGTGTTATGCCTCTCTCTTTATATCGTAGACTTGATTTGAATAAGTTGACACCTACTGAAATATATTTGCAAATGGCTGATAAATCAACTGCTATACCTGTCGGTATTTGTGAGGATGTGCCTGTTGTGGTTGCAAACGTTACTATTTTAACGGACTTTGTTATTCTTGATATTCCCGAGGACGATAGTATGTCTATTATTCTTGGAAGACCTTTTTTGAATACTGCGGGGGCTGTTATTGATTGAACCAAAGGCAATGTCACTTTTCATGTTAATGGTAATGAGAATACGATACACTTTCCGAGGAAACAACCTCAAGTCCACAGTACCAATTCTATTGGAAAAATTCCATCGATTATTTTTGGAGGTTTTGAATTTCCTCTTCCTACTGTCAAGAAGAAATATGATATTCTTATTGTTGGGGATGTACATATCCCCGTTGAGGTAACCTAGTGTTATTTCAAAATTCTCCGGTTCCATGTTATTTGGAATGAGTTTGTTAACAAGACTTGATCAACCTTGTTAATGGATTCCTTTTGATGATCATGAGATGGATGAATTTAGAAAACACAACTCTCTGTACCCTCCTTTTACTTTCTGTTATTTATATTAAATAAAATAAAAATAGTATTTTTTGTCTGTCATCTGAATTATCCGTGCAATATAAAAATACCTCGAAAATAAAAGTTCTCCAAATGCCCTGAAATTTAAATATGATTTTTTCTGGAATATTTGAGAATATTTGGCACTGAGAACACAGCAGGGGGGCATCCACCTGGCCACGAGGGTGGAGGGCGCGCCCTACCCCCCTGGGCGCGCCCCCTGCCTCGTGGGCCCACGGTGGCCCTCCTCCACTTATTCCTGCACCCACACACTCCTTCTTCATCCCACAAACACCATTATCCAACTCAAGCACGAGTTCTAGCTCATTTTGCTGCGATTTTCGATCTCCTTGCTCAAAGCACCTCTCACAAAACTGCTTTGGGGGATTGTTCCTTTGTATATAACTCCTCCATTGGTCCAATTAGTTTTTGTTCTAGTGCTTTATTCATTGCAAATTTGTGCTGCCTAGGTGACCATGTTCTTGAGCTTGCATGTCAAATTTATGTGGTTCCAAGTAGTTTTGATGCATGATATAGGCTCTAGGCACTTGTAGGAGTAGTTGCTATCAATTTTGTTGAGTTTGGTTCACTTTTATTTGAAGTTACTAAAAATTTCAGAATGTTTCAGAAAATAATGAAGAGATTTTTTAGGGGCTCATCGAGCTGAAGCTCGAAGGAAAAGCAAAATGAAGAAGCAAAGAGGCCCAAATATAATATGCCTCGCATCGCGGAGGTTCGGCCGTGTGAATGGCCTTGTGATGATTTCTTGAGAGCAGCCGGGATTTATGATGATTTCTATGAATTGGCTGAGAATGCAGGCCTCACCGCCTTCCTCCACGACCAGTGCGAACAGTATCTCTTACTCACCAATATCTTTGTGCAAAACTTTCATTTCCATGCTAGGAGCTCACCACCTACGGTGGAGTTTTATTTATATGATGAGCATAAGGACATGTCACTTAGTGATTTTTGTCGGGTTTGTTTGATCCCTTTCGAGGGCATCATAGAGGAACCACATCGCGGCAATGTGGATGGGTTTATTGATACCATCACTGTAGGGGAAACGAGGAAGGTTTCCAATGCACAAACTACTAGCATACACTTTCCTGTTCTACGTTACTTTGCTATATTTGCTAGTATATTCTTAATTGGGCGCGGAAACTATGGAGACCTGAGTGCCCCTGATATTGTTATTTTGTGCCACGCCTTATTTTGTGATGATACATTCAGCATGGGTGCTATAATTGCAAAGCGGTTAAATCTTAACCGTACTAAGGGCCCCGTCTTTGGAGGCATCTTCGCCTCGCGCCTAGCTGCACATTTTAACATACATATTAGGCATTATGAGAAGGAAGAAAAATTGTTGCCTCCTGTTTATTTAGATTATAAGAGTATGGTAGCACATGATTTTATTGTTAAGAATAGGGGAAATGAGCTCAAATACAAATTGTTCTTTGATAAACATCATCCTGAGACTATTACCCTGCCTACTCCTTTCTTGTTTGATTTATCTGCATGCAAGTACCTTGTTCCGTTGGAGGCTATTCACGCCTACCGGAACCCTACATCAGTCACAGAGCCAGAGTCGGAACCACAAGTTGATCCTCCATGACAGTCTAATTACCAGTGGGATCCGGAGATGATTGGCAACCAGTGGCAATCAGAGTCTTCTTCTTCTCAGTATGACCCAAGCTATTACTACAGATATCCGCCAGGCCAACCGTGGCCATAGATCAACTTAGGCCAAAAGCCTAAGCTTGGGGGAGTACGTATTTCTCACCGACATTACATTCATGTTCACACACTCATTGCTAGATGTCCGTGCTCATACTTTTTAATTGTAATATCCATGCTAGTTTATTTCCTTTTTATGCTTTCTTCTTGTGTGTTTAATAAACCTTAAGAAAAACCAAAAAAATAGTTGTAGCTTTTAATTAGTTTACTTTCCATGCCTGTAGTAGTAATTAAAAAGAAAACCCAAAAAGATTTCATGTTCTTCTTTTTGCTTGTTGGTAGCTTTCCCATGTAAATAGTTCTATTTCTTTTCTTTTCTTTGGGGGTCGATAGGAGAAGACCATGATTAAATTGTTGAAGTGGCTCTTATATGCTTTATTGTTGATCTGACAAAAGAGCCCATATTGCCTTGTCTTCTCCTGTTTATTGAATGCTTGCATATTCCAGCTTAGTCCAATGCACGTGCACTATTATTATTATTCACATCATTCGGTCATGCAAGTGAAAGGCAATTATGACGATATATGATGGACTGATTGAGGTGGGAGAAGCTGGTATGAACTCGACCTCTCTTGTTTTTGTAAATATAATTAGTTCATCGTTCCTGATTCAGCCTATTATGAATAAACATGTTTGCGATGACAATTAGAGATCATAGTTTCTTATGCCATGCTTAATTAGCTAGGAGCTTATAATGGTTTACCTTGCATCCCAACATGCTATTAAAATGATTGTGTTGTGGTATGATAGGGTGGTATCCTCTTTTGAACGATTCGAGTGGCTTGACTTGGCACATGTTCACGCATGTAGTTGAAACAAAATCAACATAGCCTCTATGATATTTATGTTCATGGTGCATTGTATCCTACTCATGCTTGCATTCAGTGTTGATTAATTTTAATGCATGTTCATGACTGTTGTCGCTCTCTAGCTAGTCGCTTCCCAGTCTTTTTCTAGCCTTCACCTGTACTAAGCGGGAATACTTCTTGTGCATCCAATCCCATAAACCCCAAAGTTATTCCATATGAGTCCACCATACCTACCTATATGCGGTATCTACTTGCCGTTCCAAGTAAATTTGTATCTGCCAAACTCTAAACCTTCAAATAAATATCCTGTTTTGTATGCTCGAATAACTCATGTATCAACTAGGGTTGTCCGTATCTTCCATGTTAGGCGGGTTATTCTCAAGAGGAGTGGACTCCGTTCCTCACTCACGAGAAAATGGCTGGTCACCGGATGCCCATTCCCATGCTTTATGCAAATCAAATCAAAATAATTGCAAACAAAACCCCCCCTGAGACTCTTGTTAGTTGGAGGCACTCGTTGTTTCGAGCAAGCCATGGATTGATGCTTGTTGGTGGAGGGGGAGTATAAACTTTACCATTCTGTTTGGGAACCGCCTATAATGTGTGTAGCATGGAAGATATCGCCATTGAAAGTGCAACTATCCCTAGGTGGTTGTGGTAATTCATAACAACATATAGCTCATTGAGCTAATGCTATTCCAAGATGACTATTTCAGGAAAGCTCAATGATTGGCATGGCATGGATGTGAAAGTGGAACCCTCAAAATGCTAAGGACAAAGGATTGGCTCAAGCTCAAAAGCTCAAGACTCTTCATTTTATATTTTAGTGATCCAAGATCACATTGAGTCTTTAGGAAAAGCCAATACTATCAAGGAGGGATGAGGTGTTGCTTAATGAGCCTCTTGCTTCATGTGCTTAGTGATATGCTCCAAAACCCTCAACTACTTTCCCATATCCACATATGACCTAAACCCTAAGCCAAACTCGGTCCTACCGATTCTTTCTATCCGGCGCCACCGAGTTTCACTTGTCATAAGCCACTGCCAAACCCTAGCAATTCGGTTCTACCGATAGGGATCTCGGTCTCACCAAGATGGGATTGCAAACTCTCTATTTCCTTTTCGTAACTTTTCGGTCTCACCGAAAGAGCGGATCGGTCCCACCGAGATTGCAATGTAAATTCAGTGTTTCCTTTTTGTAACTTTTCGGTCTCACCGAAAGAGCAAATCGGTCCCACCGAGTTTGCCTGACCAACTCTCTGGTTAGCTAATTACCAAAATCGGTCTCACCGAGTTTGTGTAATCGGTCTCACCGAGATTACGTTATGCCCAAACCCTAACCATATCGGTCCTACCGAGTTGCATGTCAGTCCCACCAAAAATCTCTAACGGTCACTAGGTTTACCTTTTCGGTCCGACCGAGTTTGTTGATTCGGTCCCACCGAGATTGGAAAACTGTGTGTAACGGTTGGATTTTGTGTGGAGGCTATATATACCCCTCCACCTCCTCTTCATTCGTGGAGAGAGCCATCAGAACACATACACAATTCCAACTCATATGTTCTGAGAGAGAACCACCTACTCATGTGTTGAGACCAAGATATTCCATTCCTACCATATGAATCTTGATCTCTAGCCTTCCCAAGTTGCTTTCCACTCAAATCTTCTTTCCACAAAATCCAAATCCTATGAGAGAGAGTTGAGTGTTGGGGAGACTATCATTTGAAGCACAAGAGCAAGGAGTTCATTACCTACACACCATTTGTTACTTCTTGGAGAGTGGTGTCTCCTAGATTGGCTAGGTGTCACTTGGGAGCCTCCGACAAGATTGTGGAGTTGAACCAAGGAGTTTGTAAGGGCAAGGAGATCGCCTACTTCGTGAAGATCTACCGCTAGTGAGGCAAGTCCTTCGTGGGCGATGGCCATGGTGGGATAGACAAGGTTGCTTCTTCGTGGACCCTTCGTGGGTGGTTGCTTCTTCATGGACACTTCGTGGGTGGAGCCCTCCGTGGACTCGCGCAACCATTAACCTTCGTGGGTGGAGCCCTCCGTGGACTCGCGCAACCGTTACCCTTCGTGGGTTGAAGTCTCCATCAACGTGGATGTAGGATAGCACCACCTATCCGAACCACGGGAAAAACATCCGTGTCTCCAATTGCGTTTGAATTCTCCAAACCCTTCCCTTTACATTCTTGCAATTTGCATGCTTTACTTTCCGCTGCCAATATACTCTTTGCATGCTTGCTTGAATTGTGTGATGATTGCTTGACTTGTCCTACAATAGCTAAAATCTGCCAAGAACTAAAATTGGGAAAAGGTTAAGTTTTTATTTGGTCAAGTAGTCTAATCACCCCCCTCTAGACATACTTTCGATCCTACAGCCATCTCATGGTTGTTATGTTGACAATGAAAGTATACTGCTCAAAATATTATTCATCTCTATTTCAAAACCGAGCTCTGGCACCTCTACAAATCCCTGCTTCCCTCTGCGAAGGGCCTATCTATTTTAGTTTTATGTTGAGTCATCATCCTCATATTAAAAAGCACCAGTCGGAGAGCACCACTGTCATTTGCATTCATTACTGTTAGTTTACATTGAGTATGACTTGACTGGATCTCTTTTACCATGAATTACAATGTCTAGTGAGTCCTCGATCTTTAAAGGTGCTCTGCATTTATGTTTTGCGGTCTCAGAAGGGGCTAGCGAGATACCATCTTGTTATATCATATTATGATTGTTGTGAGAAAGTGTTGTCATCCGAGATTTATTATTATTGCTCGCTAGTTGATTATGCCATTGATATGAGTAAACATGAGACCTAAGCGTTATTGTGAATATGGTTAGTTTATAATCTTTGCTGAAAAATTGAATGCTGGCTTTACATATTTACAACAACAAGAGCAAACAGAGTTTGTAAAATTTTTTCTTCATCACTTTCAGTTTGTCAACTGAACTGCTTGAGGACAAGCAAAGGTTTAAGCTTGGGGGAGTTGATATGTCTCTGTCGTATCTACTTTTCCAAACACTTTTGCCCTTGTTTTGGACTCTAACTTGCATGATTTGAATGGAACTAACCCGGACTAACGTTGTTTTCAGCAGAATTGACATGGTGTTATTTATGTGCAGAAACAAAAGTTCTCGGAATGACCTGAAACTCCACGGAGCGTATTTTTGGAAATAATAAATAAAATACTGGCAAAAGATCAAGGCCAGGGGGCCCACACCCTAGCCACGAGGGTGGGGGCGCGCTTGCCCCCCTGGGCGCGCTCCCCTACCTCGTGGGCACCCTGGAGCTCCTCCGACCTCAACTCCAACTCTATATATTCGTGTTCGGAGAGAAAAAAATCAGGGAGAAAGATTCATCGTGTTTTACGATACGGAGCCGCCGCCAAGCCCTAAACTCTCTTGGGAGGGCTGATCTGGAGTTCGTTCGGGGCTCCGAAGAGGGGAATCCGTCGCCATCGTCATCATCAACCATCGTTCATCACCAATTTCATGATGCTCACCGCCGTGCGTGAGTAATTCCATCGTAGGCTTGTTGGACGGTGATGGGTTGGATGACATTTATCATGTAATCGAGTTAGTTTTGTTAGGTTTTGATCCCTAGTATCCACTATGTTTTGAGATTGATGTTGCTATGACTTTGCTATGCTTAATGCTTGTCACTAGGGCCCGAGTGCCATGATTTCAGATCTGAACCTATTATGTTTTCATGAATATATGTGAGTTCTTGATCCTATCTTGCAAGTCTATAGTCACCTACTATGTGTTATGATCCGGCAACCCCGAAGTGACAATAATCGGGACCACTTCGAGTGATGACCGTAGTTTGAGGAGTTCATGTATTCACTATGTGTTAATGCTTTGGTCTGGTACTCTATTAAAAGGAGGACTTAATATCCCTTAGTTTCCGCTAGGACCCCGCTGCCACGGGAGGGTAGGACAAAAGATGTCATGCAAGTTCTTTTCCATAAGCACGTATGACTATATTCGGAATACATGCCTACATTACATTGATGAATTGGAGCTAGTTCCGTGTCACCCTATGTTATGACTGTTACATGATGAACCACATCCGGCATAATTCTGTATCACCGATCCATTGCCTATGAGCTTTCCATATATTGTTCTTCGCTTGTTTACTTTTCCATTGCTATTGTTATTATCACTACAAAATACCAAAAACATTACTTTTGCTACCGTTACTTTTGCTATCGTTACCACTACTATCATATTACTTTGCTACTAAATACTTTGCTGCAGATATTAAGTTTCCAGGTGTGGTTGAATTGACAACTCAGCTGCTAATACATGAGAATATTCTTTGGCTCCCCTTGTGTCGAATCAATAAATTTGGCTTGAATACTCTACCCTTAAAAACTGTTGCGATCCCCTATACTTGTGGGTTATCACTTAGATAAGCGCGCTACTGCTATTTTTTCTATGTATAACATTTTACCAGTAGCGTGTTTCTCTAGACCGTGCTATAGGTAGTGCAATACTAGCCGTAGATATTTTGCAAGCTGCCATAGTAGTAGCGTGTTTTGGCTCCCCGCGCTACTGCTATGGTCGCCAGCCACCTACCACCTTTCCCCTCCTTCCTCCCCTTTCTTCTTCCTCTCCCCCTTCCTTTCCCCCCTTTCTTGCACCTTGCTTGTTCTAATGCTCCCCCTCCACCACCCCTCCATTAGAGCCCTCCCTTATTATCTTCTTTGCCCTTCCACCACCCCCTCTTCTTTGCCCCTCCAACACACCCCTCCATTAGAGCCCTCCCATCACCACCCCCTCTTTCTTTGCCCTCCACCACCACCCCCTCCATTAATGCCCTCCCTCCCCCTCTTCTTTGCCCTCCCCCACCCCCTTCCATTAATGCCTTCCCTCTTCTCCTCTCTCCCTCTCCTCCCACTCTCTCTCTCCCTAGGGAGCTAGCTAGTTAGAGCTATATATATATATATATAGAGCTACTAGGTAATTAAGAAGAAAGGTGCTCGATATCCCTCTCGACACATAGGTGAGAAATTTTTTTTTTGTGTGGATAAGGACCGAAACTATATGGGCGATATGAGAATATACCGAATTGTGTGTGGCACAATTTGAGTTGCCTACATTATGTATTTGATGAAATAATGTGGGTGACATGAGTTGCCTATGTTTTGCCGAAATGTCGATTCAATTCCATTTCGGCGAATTTCGGGCAAACTCAATATGTCCTATGTTAAGGGAAGGTCATGCCAAATTTTTGTATGAATTTGATCCATGCATGCATATATACTTGGTTATAATATTTGCTCCGCGCATAGGTGATCATGAAGGTCAATGGAAGGATGGTGGAAAGATATTGGCAATCCGCTGTGGACGACATGTATGAAAAAAGACTGAAGGATGTTTTATGTCCGCGTCGAAAATGCAAAGGAATAGTCAGGATCGACCCCTTTGAGGGTGGCACATTCAAGGCGCACCTTCTCATGCATGGTTTCATGCATGGCCAACTCGGTGGATAAGTGAAGATGATGATGATGAGGAGGAGGAGGATGTCGACGGGGCAGGAAATAACGACATGGGGCCACCAGACGAAGAGATGACCGATTATGTGCCCGAAGAGGAAGACGGCCTCAGAAATGTCGATGGCGAAGAGGCAGTTCAAGGCGGAGAAGACGCGGACATGCCGCCATCTTTGTCGCTACTAAGTTTAGCCATGCAGGACCCACATGTTCGAGACCTACTTCGCAAGAAGATGACTAGCGACAGAGCTGCTTCTAGAGAGGAGGCCAAACTGGCGCAACTGGAGGTAGACTCGATGACTCCTTTGTATGATGGTTGGAATCCTGAGGTGACCCGCTTGAGTTTCATACTAGAACTTCTAAAGACGAAGGCAAAAAACAAATGGAAAGATACAAGCTTGGATGAGCTTTTGAAGTATCTAAAGAAGGTTCTTCCCGCGGGAAGCCTGTGTCCAACTAGTGTCGAGGAGGCAAAGAAAATCGTGTGTCCTCTTGATCTGCCACACATTAGATATCACACATGCATCAATGATTGCATCATATATCTGAACGTGCATGCGGAAAAAACCATCTATCCAAAGTGCAAGGCTTCACGATATAAAAAGGCCGGAAAGAAAGCTCCACGGACAGTTGTATGGTACTTTCCGATCACTCCGCATCTACAGCGGTATTTCGTAGATCCTAAGGAAGCAAAGCTTATGCGCTAGCACGCGGAGAGGGTGAAGCCAGATGACGGAGATGAGCCGAAGCTGAGACACCTTGCAGATGCTAGCCAGTGGAGAGCATTAAATGTCAAATTTGATTTTTTCCACAAATGATCCAAGGAACATCATGCTTGGCGCTAGTAGTGATGGCATGAATCCATTTGGCAACCAGAACACCAATCATAGCACATGGCCCATGTTTGTATGCATGTACAACCTCCCCCTGGTTGTGCATGAAGGAAAAATACATACACATGGCTATGCTGATTCAAGGGCCGAAACAACCGGGAAATGATATAAATGTGTATCTCGAGATACTGAAAGAGGAGCTACATACCTTATGGGCAACGTCGGCGAAGACATGGGATGCAAGCCAAGGAGTATTTCTACATGAGAGCCGCGCTGATCACGACGGTGCAGGACTATCTTTGGTTACGGCTATCTCTCCGGCTAGGTGTGCCACGGATATTGCGGATGCACGAGGTGCATGGATGATACAACTTCTCTGCAGCTATCGAAAGATTGCGGGTCTTCAAAAATCGTTTACATGGGGCATCGAAGATGGCTCGAGAAGGATGACCCGTGGAGAAAGTGTGGAGATCTATTCAATGGTAAGGCTGAGCATCGAGGTCCTCCGCGTAAGCGTAGCGGTGCATAAATATATAAGTTATTGAAGAACTGAGAAGAGTGACCCTCGCCGGGAAAGACGAAGAAAAAGGCGCCGGAGCCCCTGCTGAAGGTATGGAAGACGAGATCTGTTTTCTAGGACTAGGAATACTGGCCCATACTCGACACACCTCATAGCCTTGATCAAATGCATATCACAAAAAATATCCTTGAGAGTTTGCTTGGAACATTGATGAACATGCCGGAGAGGACCAATGATGGTCCAAAGGCAAGAAAAGACTTGGAATTTTTGAATATCAGGAAAGATCTCCAAATGCCCAGTAAAAGGTCGCCAGAGGAGACCAAGACGGAGACCGAAGATAGGGGCAAAAAAAGTAAACAAGAAGGAAGAAAAATATTGCCCCCCTCTTGCTTCACCTTAGATCCGAAGGAGGTCGATCAATTGTTCAAGTGCCTTGCCAGAATCAAAGTTAGTTCCGGATACTGTGGGAAGATAAGCAGATATCTAGACACTAAGAAAAAAAGGTTCAGTTGATGAAGTCTCACAACTGTCATGTGATGATGACGTAGTTACTCCCGGTTGCACTTAGAGGGATTATGGACACACATGTGCGTGAGACACTTACTGACCTATGCCACTTTTTGATGCTATCTCTCGAAATTCGATCAGTGTGAAGCAACTCCATAGGCTACAGGAAGAGATCATTGTCATACTGAATGAGCTAGAGATGTACTTCCCGCCCGCGTTCTTTGATGTCATGGTGCATCTATGTGTCCACATCGTGGACGACATCATCGACCTGGGGCTGACATTCCTGCACAGCATGATGCCGTTCCAGAGGATGAATGGAGTCATCAAAGGATTCGTTCGTAACATGTCCCGTCCAGATGGAAGCATAGCCCAGGGATATCTGACCAAAGAGTGCATATCTTTCTGTGAGAGTTATCTACTAGGCACCGGAGACCCTGTTGTTGGTTTGCCCGTCAACAAGCACTGTGGAAGGCTTGAAGGTGAAGGTCACACCAACGGTCATAGGGATGTGAATGTGTTACGCTCGGGCCGACAAAACGACCTTGACAGGGCAAACTTAGTAGTGCTACAACACCTGGATGTGCTAGAAGATTTCGTGACACCGCACAAAGAGACCATCGCAAAGAAGTACCGTGACCATGGGGTGCACAGGACGGACGCTGAAGTTATTAGAGAGCACAGCTCCACTTTCTTGCGTTGGTTCAAAGAGTGAGTTTTGGCTAATCCCCCGGAAGAGGGTTGTCCGAACGGAACGCTCATATACGCCTTACCACATGGCCCCTCGACCAACCTCGTGACTTATCAAGCATACGATATCAACGGATACACGTTCTACATGAAGGAGAAAGATATAAACAGTGATGACCAAAACTCAGGGGTGACGATGGAAGCCATGACCGGGAATGTAATTGAAAGATATTACAGAAGGGTCGAAGAGATATGGGAGCTTAACTACTCTGGATTGCATAGCGCGACGATGTTCCGTGTCAGATGGGCTAAGAATGTACAAAGAGAAAACCAACATTTCACTACCATGTGTATACCCGACTCCGATAGTGGTACCGTCAACGCCATCGCCAAAAATGAGCCATGGGTAAACGCTAAACACGTGACACAATGTTTCTTCATAACTGATCCGATCAATCCCAACCGTGTTGTCGTGAGGAGAAGTAAAAGGAGCATCGCTGGAATGGATGGAGTCGCCAACAAGGAAGACTACGACCAGTACGGTGATCTGATGAGGGAAGATGATGCTAATAATGATGAAACATACGTCAAAAGAAGAATGAAGACTACATTACCTACGAAAGATCGTAATCCCTGGAGAAGGAAAAGTCATGACCATGGGCTCAATTATTCGACAACGAAAAAAAGAGGGAAGAAGATCAGTCTAAAGCGTCGTCGTCGCCCAAGCTGACAAACTAATCCACAAATTTTGTGTGTGTCTATTTTCTATACCAGCGTTAGCGGTCAAATCATGTAATATATATTATACTAATTATTATTCGGAGGGTAGTAGTGGTATTGTTCCAACGACAAACCAAATTAAACCCTAACTAGCTAGAGCTATATATACCCCATACAAACTTTCTACAAATGCAAATGAAAGATAAGAAAAAGAAAATTGCAAATGAAAGAAAAATAAAAATAAAAAGAAAAAGGAAAAGGAACTAATAAGTTGTGGAAAATGAAATGCAAGAAAAATTAAAAAATAAAGGAAGGAAGTTAGTGGAATATGAAGAAGAAAAAGAAAAGAATAATAAAAATAAAAAGATAAATATAAATAAAATAAAAAGGAAGAAAGTTTGTGGAATATGAAAAAGAACCAGAAAAAGAAAAAGAAAAATGAAAAAGAAAAATGAAAAAGAAAAAGAATAAGAATAATAAAAGTAAAAAAGAGAAATAAAATAGAATAAAATGGAAGGAAGTTTGTGGAATATGAAAAAGAAAAAGAAAAAGAAAAATAAAAAAATGAAAAGAGAAAAAGAAAAAGTTAGCAGTAGCGTGCTTTGGCTAGGGCAGCGCTATAGCTAACTTAGCTATAGCGCATTTTGCCAAGACGCGCTATAGCTAAGAAAAAGAAAAATAAAAATAAAAAAAGAAAAAGAAAAAGTTAGCAGTAGCGTGTTTTGGCTTGGCAAGCGCTATAGCTAAGTTAGCTATAGCGCGTTTTGCCGAGACACGCTATAGCTAAGTTGCCTATACAAAGCCACTACACCCATCTCTTTCCTCTCTCTCACTCTCGCTCGATCTGATCCCCTTTCTCAGCTCACTCCACCGCCGACGCCGTACCCGCCCACGCCGCCGTCGACCCCTCCCCCTGTGCCGCCCCTCCCCCGTGCCATCGGCCGCCCGTCACCCCCTCCCCCTATGGCGCCCCCGACCGGCCCCTCCCCCCGTTTCACCGCTTCCCCGTGCAGTCCCCACCACCGGCGCCAACTTCTCTCCGATGACAGGTCTCTCTCTCTCTGACCAAGATTGGTCTCTGCAGATCGATAGGGCTCAGCGAGGAGAAGAAGGATGCCCTTAGCCCCGGCGACCCCGTCCACGACGCCGACGTCCTCAACCCCGACGCCACCCCCTCAGCCCCGGCGAGCCTTAACCCCGATGCCACCCCCTCAGCCTCGGTGACCCTGACCCTGACGCGCGGTGAGCCACCCCCTCCTTTCCTGTTGTTCTTTAGTTAGGGCCAATTTTTTCTATGTAGGGTGTCCAAATTGAGTTCATGAGCAGTAGCATTTGTTAGCTTATGTTGTTGTCCATTTGAAGTTTTTTAAATTTGTACTTGATGTCCATTTGTAGTTCTTGAGGCAAAAAAAGTAAATGAAAATGAAATTGAGAATTTTTAAATTTGTAGTTGCCGTCCATTTGAGGTTTTTTAAATTTGTAGTTGATTTCCATTTGTAGTTCATGTGGCAAAAAAAGTAAATGAAAATGAAATTGAGGATTTTTAATTTGTAGTTGATGTCCATTTTGAAAATGAGGATTTTTAAATGAAAATGAAAATTAGCTTATGTTGTTGTCCATTTTAAAATGAAAATAAGCTTTGTTGAGTCGTGATCTACTAGCAGAGACCATAAAATTAGCTTATGATTAATTTGTTATAGTGAGCTTGCTCTGCTCTCAGTAACTTAGTAGTTTATGAATGTTCTCGTGTTGATTCCGTGTTCTCGTGTTACACAAAGTAGAGCTAGTAGATCAGGCCATCCTCACTGCATAAAAATGTAGTGTTTGTGATATGCCACCAATATCAATGGTTATCAATACTGTCCACTTATTCAGAAGGTAATTAATCTGATAGACCTAGATGATAGCTCATGTTTTGTTCCTGTACCCTTCTTGTTAAATGGGCAGCTCATGGTTCTGTGTAGCACAATCTGTTTAGGTTTTCTGGGGGTACCTTTTTTACTCTGAATAAGCAACAGCAGTACTCAACATGCTTCCTACATAACCCTGAACATTTATGGTCTCTGTTGTTATGTCTCACTTGACATGCAGATGAGTATGTTAGTGAAATGCTACTTTAGCACATAGTGCTTATTGTCATTTGCAGGGAAACTGATTGCGAGTGACCTATGTTTTGCCGGAAATGTTGATTCATTTCCATTCCGGCAAATTTCAGGCGCTCTATATGTGCACTTTCTAGCAAAGGTCATGCCGAAATTTTCCGTGAATTTCGGCATGACTTGTGCTAGAAAGTTGGACATATCGAGTGCTCGAGATTTGTCGCAACGGGAATGAAACGACATTTCCGGCAAAACAAAGGTCACTTTTTTTTCATTATTCACTTTATTATATAAATCTCGATAATTAAACGACTATGACATTGAACCCTAGGAAACATGACCGACACCGATGAGGTCGGAGGTTCTCAGTCCCAATTAGTTCGAGCACATGCCTACCTAGACTTTCTGGCGGATCAGGAGAGACAACAAGATGGGTGTTAGGACCCCCTTGTCATGACGGATGAGACGGTGGTGGCACCGGCGCCGACACTGATGCCACCAACGACACCGGCACTGAGACTGGCGCTCCCAAGCCAGTGGGAAAGAACGAAAAGAGGACACGACGCCCAAATGAGCTCGGCACCAGAAGACTGGTGGTCACGGCGGTGCACCCTAGCGAGTTCGAGCTAATAGAGCCGAGGGAAGTGGCAGCGTGTTACGGCAACCAAATAGCATGCATCCTACGGGATACAGCTAACATCAACACCACAAAAATATGGAAGAATGAAAATTTGAAGAAGCTGCTCCTAACTAGGTTGCACGCAAGATTCCAGTTCCCCGATCGGAATGACGATGTCGACCCATGGGATGATGATGCCATGAAAAAAAATCAACAACAAAGCCCTAGGGAAGTTCAGCAACGCATTGAGCGCTTGGAAAACTAGGGTGAAAAGGGCGATTAAAGTAGACCATGAAACCTACACCGAGATTGTTGCAGACAATCCAAAAATTATGATAGAGGACTTTGAAAAGTTCATGGAGAGTTGTAATGAAGAAGCTGCCAACGCCAGGTCGGAGAGAGGCAAGCAGCTACAGGCAAAGAACATGGGGAACCACCGCCTTGGAAATCGTGGTTACACGATAAAGAGGCCCGTGTGGGCTAAGGAGGACGCAGAACGTGAACGTCAGGGGATCCCAGACCCATTGTCTGAGTTCATCGACCAACAGGAGCATGACTTCATCAGGGCCTGATTCTCTTGGGACCCAAAAAAAGATTTTCTTCACCGACGGGCCGACTAGGATATTCATGAGAATACTGGTAATTATCCTTTTAGCACCTTACATATTAGCTTCTAATCAATGAAGTCTACTACATTCTAGTCGCATTTGTAAATGATTCACGGTCCATTTGGCAGAGAGAGCAACACAACCTTGCGGCCGAAAGCGACTCGTCGACTCAGTCGTCGGGGAAGTACAAGTGGGACACTCCTTTCAACCGGGCCATGAACATAATGATGGGACACCCGCCCGGCCAGCGGCCGCAATATGGACGTGTGCATGGCGCCGGGGATGGCGCCACATGGAAGTACTATTATAACGAGGACCCTGAGGCCAAAAGATAGAGAAAGAAGTTCAGTCAAGTGACTATCGACGAGAAGGTGGCGCGGGTGATGGAGAAAGCAAAAGCTGAGATAATCGCTGCATGTAGAGATGATATGGTGGCTGCCTTTACAAGCTTGATTCCAACAGTGGTCACATGGGTGCAACAAAATCCAAACGCGCCACCAAGTGACTTTCCCATGCCCAGCTTCACCGGGAGCAACTCAATGAACACCGCACCCATACCCGTACCTAGTATAGCAACCGCACCCGCACCTCCTCCAGCACCCGCTCCTGCACCCAGCTCTCACAGCAGCCCTAGCTCCATCTCAGGCTTGAATGTCGGGCTGTCGACATTGGCTGAGCTCGATGCCCTCACGGTAAATACGCGTCGCACATTCATAAACTCAACTAATTAATTAATCTTCAGTTGCCATTCTTTTTGGATCTCTGACGCCGCACGTATATGTCTTTGTAGGCCTACTCCACTCTGTGCACCCTCCTTTACCACACGAAGGGCAGGTTGGTGGATGTGGGGAAGGGTACTATAGTCAAGCCTAAGGATCGATTGTTTCACCGCCGGCAGATGCCTGATAACGCCTTAAGGGTCTCTGTGGCGAGTGTGAAAGCGGGCTACGAAGGTTTCCCTCGTCCGATACAAACTGATGGAGAGGATGACGAGACCCCCACGCAGCTTGGCCAATGCAAAAATTGGTTGATCCTGTGGCCGAAAAATCTTCTTCGTGTCGAGGTGGCCGGGAGCACACCAACGGGACCTCAGGAATGTCTGACCACACATCACCTACACAAGTACAACCATTGTCTGTGCTGCTTGCTGAGATCGAGAGACATGAGGAAGGAGGGCCAACCGTTCCGGCAGATGATGCCATCTGCCCCATGGAAGAGGATATGGATCATGACATGGAGGAGGCCGATGACCCTAACCAGCATTTCAATACTGCCTTGGACAACGAAGTAACAATGAGTCAACCATATGAATATGAGATGCATGCACCAGAGCCAAAACGTCCTCGGGAGTGCAAGAAGTCTTTGTTCATGCAGTCCTCGCAGGACACGCCTCCAGATGCCGGCTCCACCCAAGCTCAACTAATTAGCCAAAGTCGTCCAATGCTGAGCCCAACAACACTAGGAGTGGTGCTCAGGGAGGGTCTGACAGACCCACCAGCACCTGAGCCCACCAAGAAGAAGCAGAGGAAGAGACCGGTGGTGAGAAAATCCAATAAAGTTGGCAATGTTGGTTCTAGCAGCCAGCCGCCTTCGACCAAGGTTGACCGTGTACCGATGAAACATGAGCCATTAATCCATGTGGCGGGAGAGCCAATGCTACCGGCGAATGCACTAGCTTCCATAGCAAGGGATCTCAGGAGACTCCATGACCATGTGCTTTCGACAAAGAAAAGCATCCTCGCCTCGGATGATCCAGGATACCGACTTTATACGGTTCATGTGCCGAGCAGTTGCAAGATGTATGTCCACACATGCCCCACGGACCTCTTCTTCCTAAGGTTTGATTACATCTTCCAGATGTTTCAAATGAGGACACTTGATTTTACATTCGTCCGCCTGTATGCGCTGCACATGAACTACATCGTCAGGAGAGAGCAAGTCACCGGTCTTGCGGTCGCGGACCCATACTACATGCATGAGGGATTCTTGTCAATCAACGACGCCAACCGTCAATATGCGAGTTAGTACATAGAAGAACTCTTGGTCAGCAATAAGGACAAAGAAACGATTCTCCTACCTTATCATCCCGTGTATAAGTCATCCGCGGATAGCACTATAACACATAAGTGCATTTCAATAGTTACTTTGCACGCATGGAGACTAACTTGATCGTGTATTTTGCACAGCAGGGGGTGTCATGCCGTTCTCATCGTTCTTTACCCGTGTTACTCCCGTGCTCTATATTTGGACCCGTCAAAGAACATACAGAAGAAAGATTACACACACATAAAGTATGTTCTGGACAGAGCTATGCTGGGCTTCAGCATGCGGGGTGGCTACATCCATTGCAAAAAAAATAAGGCCGGGCTTTGTTTCAGCCACAAGACTGACTTCTGTTGCATCCAGCAACCGGCAAGAAGTGAGAATGATGGATTCTACGTCATCCATCTAATGATGGAGTACAGAAGGGATGTGCAATCACTTTGCATGAAATCTTCATCCGATACCCATATCCAGAGATGGGCCGAAGCCTTTGGAGCCGTGCCGGATAATCAACTTCGAAATGATTTCTACCGGATCCAGCAGGAAGTTGCGTCCATCATCATGAAAGATGTCCTCGAAGAGAATGGGATGTTCTATGGTGGCCCAATATCGTGAGCTGACGTCTGAACCCGCATTGTCCTACAACGTCAGGACATGACTCCTTTCACTAAGCTTGCGTCCACCCTTCCGGATATGGACAGATGGGAAGAGTGCACAGCTTAAAAATAATTTGTCTGTTTAGTTACTTGTTACTTTTTGTATGATGAAACTTCGAATTTCTCAGTACGACGAAACTATTAGATGTATGGTTCCGCGCTCTAGTTAATTACTTTCGGTACGATGAAATTTGTTAACTATGTTTACTATATATGTTGCTTCTATTTCATAACTGTTTTGTTGAATTCGCTTCATGATATATATATATATATATATATATATATATATATAGATCAACGATGGCGAGGAAGTGGTATGCCATGTATGTAGGGCATGTTCCGGGTGTGTATGATGAGTGGCCAGAGTGTCAGGCCCAAGTCTCTGGCTTCTCTGACGGAAGCCAGAAAGGGTTTGATAGTAGAGCGGAAGCTGAAACTAGTTACTTGAGATTCATAGCACAACATGGGATTCAGAACCAGCGCCGCTGCAAAAACTACTACATAATACCGCTTTTGATCATCGTGATCGCTCTTATCTCGTATGTCATGGTTTAGGTAGATGATAAAACATGTGTCTATGGTGACAATGTAAGAGACATGTGATCATTAACTTGTATCGCTATTTCGAGATGATGATGAGATCCGCATCATTTGTGTTGAGACTATGTTGTACCACTTCGATGATGATGATGAGACATTCCTTTTTCATATAGTTTCAGTGTATGTGTATGTTGTAATTGTATAAAACCTGTAAAAATATGAATACAACAACATAAAAAAAGAAAATACTAGCAGTAGTGTGGGGTATTGGAGTAGTAGCAGCGCTGCTTACCAGTAGCGTTGGTTGTAGGGGCACGCTACTAGTATTAGAAGTAGCGATGGACAGAGGCGCGCTATTGCTAGATATAGATAGCAGTAGCGCTGGTTCAAATAAGCGCTACTGCGAAAAATAGTTGTAGCGCCATAGCAGTAGCGCGCCTGCTCACGCTACTAATAGCCAAAAAACCAGCGCTACTGGTAAGGGTTTTCCTAGTAGTGGTGGCAGTGACGCGTTCCCGGCATGGTCGGGTGGCGGCGATGATCTTCGACCACGGGCGCATGGCGGCGGGTTGCTGTATGTGGAGGCCCTCGGTGGTGGTGCGGTGGGGGAGGAGCCTGTCATGGTGAGCCGACGAAGCTTGAGTTGCTTAACGGCCGGAGGTACCAAGTACTACCGGGTGGTTGGAGGTGCCGACTTTCATGGGGGCCCCCTGTCTACATCTAGAGTTGCCGGATCTGACGGCGCGACCCCCTCCCCTCCAATTAGCTCTTGTTGACAGTTGGTCGATGGTGCAGGCTGACCACCTGGGCAGGGGTTGGACATGATCCCCCTGCCGGGGGTTGGTTTTTCTTTCGCGATGGCCTCGGGCACGCCCTGTCCAAGTCAATTTGGAGACTTGTGGCTGTTTGGGGAGTCGGCCACGTGTTTTAGCGTCGGTGTTGAGTTGTTGGAGGAAGTCGGGGTAGTAGCCCTGGATGGTGGGCTTCATGATGAGCTTTCCGGCGGGCATCGTGGTGGCGGTGGTGCCTACACCTTTTTTGAACTATTTGCCTACATCTATTAGTTGTGTGGACGGCAAGGGTGTAGGGATGGGAGGCTCTGGCATGCTCTGGAGGTGCCCGGATCTCATATGGTTGGCATGCCTCTCGCTGTGGTGTTGGCTGGCGGCGTCTCCTGGTGGTAATGGCAGTTCCCGAGTGAAATCTTAGCGCTTGGCGACGGCAATGATGTTGTCCGTGGGTGTCGTTTTCTTCATGAAGGCGTAGCCGTGGGCCCGTTCATGTTCCAGGGCTCTGGGTGGAAACCATTTTTTGTTCTCAGGCTCGGCAGTGGCAACGCATTGCGCCATCACCCTCCTGAGGCGTTACTATGGAGTTATGCCGTTGCCGGTCTTCCCTATATGAGGTGGTACACTAGCTATCTATAGGTTTCTTGTTGTATCTTTTGATCCGTTGTAAGAGAGTCTACTCTCCATTATGTATCGTTCTACCGTGTACTATTCGGTGTTGGTGCTTTATATATAAAGCGGGATAAAGGCCTATTTCGAGATAGGTGCCTATTTAAGAGGAATTTAGGCATGAGGTCCGATCTCTGGGAAGAATTCCTGCGTGAAAAGAGAGCACTCGCGTGGCCGCGCCAAAACAGTCACACTGGTTCTTTGTCTACTAGTCAAAAACGACACGCAACGCTCAGGTCTCTTCTAGAAGGAAATAAAGAAACAAAAATACTAATGCCCACATGTGTGGAAGTTTTGCAACTCGCCCACACGTGTGGATCACCGTCCAGTCAAATTTTCACGAATCTTGACACATTGAGACTGTCGGGTGGTAGGTGCGACGTATGCCAACGGGTGGCTTATCATTGTGGGAGCCAGTAAGACGTCGCCGCTGCCTGGAAACGGGATAAGGCGAAGACATGCATGCCGGCGGATCTTACCCAGCTTCGGGGCTCTTCGTGGAGATAACACCCCTACTGCTGCTCTGCGGGGTCTCCGCATGATAACTGGATGGACAAGTAGCTACACAATGCTCCTTGAGCTGTTCGGTGGGAGGAGGAAGAAGGGCACGGCTAGCCTGCTTCTCCTTGTGTGGTGTCTAGGACTAGCAGGGGGTCGAACCCTTTGCATGGGTGCCCCGGGGGGTTTATATAGGCCTACTCCCCGGGGGTACAATGGTAATCCGACTGGGCGCGGGGCCCAGCCGTCTGTGACTGTGCTCGCCGGCTTCTGCGCCGGCTGCTGGGGCCCGCCGACTGGTGGGTCCCGCCGGCTGCCGGCCCCTTGGTCGACAGGCAAGCCCCACTGTCCAGGGCCTGGTCGGCGGCTGGTTACTGTTGCTCTATCTTGGTGACGTGGGCTTCGTCGTGGTAGGCGCGGCTACAGTGCCGCCGCCCGTCGGGCGACCGCTGTAGCCTCACCGCGTCTTGTCTCCTTAATGGGGCGTCTCCTTCGAGGGAGGTGGCAAGCCGGCTGCGCGGAGCCGGCTCTGTCTTGGGCCGACTGGGGGAGGCGTGGCCGCCTTCGGGTGTCTCTCTGCCCGAAGGGGCCCACCGTCTGTGGGCCGCGCTGGCGGCCCGTCGTGGGTGACACCAGGGTCAGCATGGCAACAGTGCCGCGCCGGACGGGTCATGCCTACTCCGTACGGCGCACTGTGCCAGGCGTGCTCCGGGATTCGGGGGTGGCAGGCTCCACTGTAGCCATGCCCCGTCGCATCACCGCTAGGTGGATGCAAACTTTGAGGGTACGGTCTCGACCGCTTTATGGGAGCCGGCTTCTTGGAGTCGGCCTCCTCACGGCCGGCTTCCTGAAGTCGGCCCTCCCATGGCTTTCTTCATGAGGGCTAAAGTCGGACCGCCTTCCGAAAGCCGGCCTGGATGACAGCCAGCAAGGGGAAGGCGGCCCCATGTCTTGGGTTCTTAAGAGCCGGACGGGCTCGTAATTTTTTCAGATGGGCCAGGGGAAGCCGGCTAGGCTACCCATGGCTATTTACTCCGACAGTAGTCCCCGAAACTGAGCGAGCTTTGAGGCTAATAAGGGGACGAGAAGCTTGGTCAGCTTCCTATCCTGCGGGGCCGGCTTTGCTTGTGCGCGCCGACTTCAGAGAGCTCTGGTTCTCGTAGGCAGGAACGCGGGCCACGTGGCGAGGGAATCCTGCCAACGCATGCGCGTGATGGGACGTCGCCGCAGGCCTGGGCCCGCCACTCGCAGGCCTCGGTCCGAGCACGGATCTTCCGTGGCCCACATGTACCGCTCGCCTTCCCGCGGCGGTTTTATTTCGCCGTTAAGGCGCAATAAGCGCGGGACGTGGGGGAGTGGGCACGATCGATCCCCACGTTTCCCCATGCCGCGCCTCCTCGGCTCCGCCACGCGAGCTTATAAGTAGGGGGAGGAGGGGGAGCGACAGAGGTTCGCACGCTCTCTCTCGCTCCGCCCCTTCTCGTCCTCGTTTCTTCCTCTCGTTGCCGCCGCAGCCTCCCGTCTCAGCGCCGCCGCGCCTCCACATCGTCTTGCTCCCATGGCGCTATCGAGCTCGTGGGACGGCTCCAACGTCCATGAGGACCACGTTGAGTTCCTCCGGCAGACTCGGCGCCTGCCCGACGCCAACCTCGTGCGGGTCCGCCTGGCGCCGGAGACGGAGATTTCGCCGGCACCGGAGGAGGGCGAGCGGGTCGTCTTCCGCTCGCACTTCCTGCGCGGCTTCGGCCTTCCGGCGAGCGGATTTCTGCGCTCCTTCCTCGAGTTCTACAACCTTCAGCCGCATCACCTCACGCCCAATGCGGTGATGCTACTGTCGGCCTTCGTCTCCCTCTGCGAAGGTTTCTTGGGGCTGCCCCCCACGCTGGAGCTCTGGGGGGAGTTCTTCCAGAGCAAACTCGGCACCGTCGTCGCAGGCGTGCCCGCCCCCTGCGCGGCCTTCATCGCCATGAGGAGGGCGGACGAGAACAACCCGTTCCCGCCCATCCCCCTGATCCAGTCGGTGAATATCTGGCAGAAGTCATACTTCTACGTGAAGAACGTCGCCAAGCAAGGAGACCACGTCAACCTGCCGGCTTACGTAGCCGGCCCGCTGGCTAGGAGGCAGCCCTCATGGAGTTTCTGGTCCCGGTCATTGTCTCAGGCCAGGAACGTCGCCGTCTCCCGGCTTTGGGTGATGATCCAGTCGGAAAACCTGAGCGGGGCCGACTTGGTGGCCGCCTTCGTGGAGCGCCGGATATCTCCTCTCCAAAGCCGGCCCCACATGATGTGCCAGATGAGTGGCCACTTCGACCCAAGCCGGCTGAGCACCAGGGAGATGCCTCATGCGGAGGTATCGTATATGGTAAATTACATCTCCAATTGCAAGCTCGCCGAAGACTGGCGATACGGCAAGGCGCCGTATTCTCGCGCCAACCCTCCGCCCGTGGTAAGCCTTCCTCTCTTTCTTCTTTTCGTTGGTAGCCGGCTTTATGATGGCCGGCTTCTGATCAGTCGGTTCTTCTTAGAAGAACCCCCTTCTCCCGCCGACGACCGGAGCAGCGGGGATAGAACGTCAGTATGCCCCCGACCGCACGGCGGACGACGTCGACGACCCGGATTTGGCGGCGGCCGCCATGGAAGACGCCGTCGTGGGGGACGACGCCGAGCCCGGGGGCTCAAGGCTTACCGCCAGCTTCGAGGACTGGCCGGATGATGCTTAAGCCGAAGTCGCCCCGCGTCGCCAGCCGGCGGCCGACCATCAGGGCGCGGGCTCGTCCATCGCGCCGGCTGCTGGCGGCGGCGCACAGAAGTGCCGAGCCGCTTCAGGCCTCTTCGGCAGCCGGCCGAAGAAGTCCAAAGCCTCCACCACGGCGACCAAGCGAGATGAGGCGGCTGCGAAAGCGGCCCGCTTCCGCAAGGCGGTGAAGCAGCCTCAGGCGGTCTTAGCGTAAGTCGTCAATTGCCCTGTCGCATGCTTTTCATCGTTCTCTCTTGTTCGAAAATTCTTCTTAACCCTATCCCGCTTGCTGGACAGGGCGCCGCTTTCCCTTGAGCGGGGTCCGGGCGGCTCCGTAGTGGGGTCGGCTGGAGGGTCTTCGAGCTCCCGCCGCGTGGACCCCCGCGCCGACCTCAGGGAGGCCATGGAGCGGAACGCCCGTGAGGTGCGGGAGGAGCGCGAGGCAGCGGAAAGAGCGGCCGCCCAGGCGGCGAAGGAGCAGGCCGACGCGGCAGCCAAGGCCCAGGCGGAGGCGGCGACCGCGGATACGGAGGCGGAGGGCTCGCGCAACCAGCCTCCGCTGCTCGCCTTTCCCCTCCGAGCCGTAGCCCCTGACACCCCATTGCCCTTGGCGGAGGAAATCGTCCAAGACCCGCCGCTGATGGAGAGGGGGGAGGACCTCGTGGCCTTCGTGAGGAGAGCGCCGCCAGCAACGCCAACCGGAGCGGGCCAAGGCGGCCAATCGTCAGCGGCGCCAGAGGAGCCGGCCGGGGGTGAGCCGGAGGACAGAGCCGGCCTCGAGGTGTAGCCGGTGACGCGCCGGCGCGTAGGGGGAGGCACCGCTCCGCCGGAGTCGCGCCGAGTCGTGGGCGCCGGTCAGTCGGCGGAGGCTGTGGAGACGGCTAGCACCACCACGTCCGAGTGGACTCCCAGCGGGGGGACTGGCGAGCTGAATGTGGCGGCTAAAGAGGTCCGGAGCCGGCTTCAAGCTCAGGCCGCCCGGCTGCAGCAGTACACTCAGGAGTTCCTGTCGACGCGGGCCGCCATCCGGGTGAGTCTTCCATTCTTGGCCGCTTTGATCTCTTGATTTCTTTCGTGGGGGCGCGTCAGCGCACCCACTGGGTGTAGTCCCCGAGATTCGGGCCGACTGCTGCGCAGTCGGGTCGGATCTTTCTTGACGGCTACCTTATTTTTGCTTCCTGTCTGAATCTTTCAGGAATATCATAACTCCCGTGCTGCCGCCTTCAACTCCCAGGCTCGGGAGTTGGGTCGGAGGACCGACGACCTAGACGACAGCCGAAGTAAGTGCTTGATTTTGTCTATCTCCTGTGGGGGCGCGTCAGCGCACCCACTGGGTGTAGTCCCCGATATTCGGGCCGACTGCTGAGCAGTCGGGTCGGATCTTTCTTGACGACTTTTTCCTTATTGGTTTTCCTTTCTTTTCGTGCTTTCAGGGGCCAACGCCGACTTGAGGAAGGAGCTCGGCGAAGCGCGGGCCGCTCTTCATACCAAGGATGTCGAGTACGCTGCCTTGGTCCAGGAGCGTGAACGCTTGGCCAAGCAGCTGGCTGACCAAGAGAAGAGCCACAAGGCGGCCCTGCAGAAAGCGCAGGATAGCGAGGCCGCCCTGAAGGCAGAGTTTGAGACCGAGGCGGCGAGCTGGGCTGAGACCCGGCGAGCACTGGATGAAGGCTTCGGCCGCATCGAGGACTTGATCGACGGTAAGCCGCCTTCCTCGCTCCTCTCCTGCCCCTTGCCGCCTGGGTTTTTGGCTTAACTTGTGCTGCTGCTTATTTTTATTGTGCAGACTACTTCCCCAGCTACTCCGCCTTCGCCGCCCAAAGCATCGAGGCCCATCGCGAGGCGCGCCGTCAGGCGGGGGCCAACATCGCGCCGGATGCGAACCGGACGCTTGAGGAGCAGCTCTTGGCTATCCAGGCGCGGTTGCAGCCGGCTCATCGGATGCTTCGCCGGCTCCAACGTGCCGGGGCGCAAGTGTTGGCCGCCCTCTGGCCCGGCGAGACGATCCCCCGCACCCCAAGCCGGACTGCCGACTGGCTGGAGGTCGCAGTCGGTCGCTTTGAGGCTTGGAAGGCGTCGGCGGCCCGCCTCGGAGCCAGGCGGGCGTTGGAGTTCGTTCGAGCTTGGTACCCAGGGCTGAGCCTGGACCAGCTGCGCACTTGGCGGATGGAGGCCGACGCGGAGCTGGAGGAGGTGAGGCCGGCTATCGCCCAGCGGGCTTCGACGATCGCCGAGTGCACCGACATCAGCGTTTTTGCACCCGAAATCGATGATGAGGTGTTGCCCAGCCGGAGGAGTGGTTTGGGCTGAACCCGGCGGTGGGTGAGGACTTGGCAGAGGAGATCGCCTCCAGTGACGAGGGCGAGGATGACGAAGAGGAGGACGGCGAAGACGTCGAGCCGGCTGGTGGAACAACCGGCCGACCTCAGGCCGACCGTGCCTCTAGCAACGAGGCGCGTGGAAGCGCGCCCTCTGCGGGAGGCGGTGACCAAGCCAAGGTTCGCTAGCCGGCCGCTCCTTCAGCCGGCACAACCGTCTCCGCCAACCAGCCTGGCTCGTCGGTCGCTCCGCCAGCTTGACCTGCCGTCCTTATTTTTCCTGCTTGTTGTCTTTTGAACAATCTTCATTAAGTTCTCATAGTTCCACCCACTGGGGGTTTATCCAAACTATGTTGAATGCTGGCCTCTCGGAGGTCTTTTATGTAAATATTATTATGTGCATGTTTGGTTTCCATTCGCGTATGCTTTTTATCCTTAGGCCTTTTCCTTTGCCGCCTTCCCTCTTTGGGGAGGCAAGTACTCGAGCTTTCTTGGACTGAAGTGAAGTGAATGCAAACCGGCCGGCCGGCTACTCTGCTAGCCAGTCGGCGGTGGGAGAAAAACCAGCTTTTGTTATATTAGTCCGTTAGTCCCTAGCCGTTTTTCGTGTGGGCGCCCGTTCCTGCCTTTAACTCTTGCCAGCCGGACAGCCGGTTCTTCGAACTACGACTTTTGGCAAGAGAAGGCTTGGGAGCCGGCACACTACTTGTCTGACTGTGGGTAGGACTTCTAATATAACTCCAGTCGGCCAGTCCCCGAGCCGACTAGTCGAACCCGGTGCCGGACGGAACAAGTAAATGAAATGACAAGGTCATAAGCATGATGCTTTTCATTCATAGATAAAAGATGGCAGTCCCCGAGCCCTCCTCAGGGGGCCTATTGTCTCGAACTTAGTACAAAAGTTAGCGTGATACATACTGCATTTCAGCTGTAAAATCTTCGAAGGAGGTTGGAGTTCCATGGTCGTTCCGGCTCCTTGCCGGAGTCGTCTCTCTTTCGTGCCTTCGGCTTCTGTGCGTCGATCAGGTAGTAGGAGTCGTTGCCTAGAGCTCTGCTGATGACGAAGGGGCCTTCCCAAGGGGCCGAGAGCTTGTGCTGGCCGGCTGTTCGCTGGATCAGCCGGAGCACAAGATCGCCCTCTTGGAAAGATCTTGGCCTGACCTTCCGACTGTGGTAGCGGCGCAAACCCTGCTGGTAGATGGCAGACCGGCTGAGGGCTAACAGCCGGCTTTCTTCTAGCAGGTCGACACCGTCTTCTCGTGCTTCCTTGGCCTCCGCTTCCGTGTACATGGTTACTCGAGGTGAGTCGAACTCGATGTCAGTTGGGATGACCGCCTCGGCACCATACACAAGGAAGAAAGGGGTGAAGCCGGTTGACTTGTTTGGTGTAGTGCGCAGACTCCAGAGGACAGCCGGCAGCTCATCGAGCCAACAGCCGGCTGAACGCTCCAGAGGTACGACCAGTCAGGGCTTGATGCCGGAGAGGATGAGGCCGTTGGCTCGCTCGACCTGGCCGTTTAACTGCGGGTGGCCGACGGACGCTAAGTCCAGCCGAATACCTTGGGCTGCGCAGAAACGTGCCAAGGCTCCTTTGGCAAAATTCGTGCCATTGTCGTTGATGATGCTGTGTGGCACGCCGTACCGAGTTGTTATGTCTGCTATGATCGTCACAGCAGTCAGCCCATTCAGCTTCTTGATCGGTTTTGCTTCAATCCACTTGGTGAATTTGTCCACGGCGACGAGCAGATGCGTCATGCCGCCGCGCGCCGTCTTGAATGGGCCCACCATGTCCAGTCCCCAAACGGCAAAGGGCCAAGTGAGGGGAATGGTCTTGAGTGCCGAAGCCGGCATGTGTTGCTTAGAGCTGAAGAGTTGGCACCCCTTGCAACATTTAACTAATTCTTTGGCGTCATCCAGAGCAGTCGGCCAGAAGAAACCATGGCGGAAAGCTTTGGCGACGAGTGATCTTGAAGCCGCATGGTGGCCGCATTCTCCTTGGTGAATGTCTCTGAGGATTGCAATGCCCTTCTCTTGCTCGACGCACCGTTGGAGGATTCCAGTGACACTGCGCTTGACTAGTTCTCTGTTGACGATTGTGTATGCTCCGGCTCGACGTTGGACTTGTCTTGCCTCTGTTTCGTCAGCCGGCAGATCTTGGTTTACTAGGAAGTTGAGGATGGACTGAGCCCATGACGGAGCCGCGACTTCTCCTGCTGCCAATGTGGCTACTGCCACCAGGGTGGGCGGGCTGGGTGGTGAAATGCTGGAGTCGGCCGCCGGCTGTTGTGTTGGTGCAGTCCCTGGGCCGGCTACTGCAGTCCCCGAGCCGGCTACTGCAGTCCCCGAGCCGGTTGCCGAAGTCCCCGGGCCGGCTACGGAAGTCTCGGGGTCACCCGCTTGGTTCTTCGAGCCGGACCCGGCCGCGTCGGGGTCAGGCGGCACGAAGATGGAATCGGACTCTGGAGACGGCTTGATGGACGGCTTGAGGAGGCGTTGTAGAGCGACGCCGGTTGGTATTGCTTGCCGAGTGGAGCCTATTTGAGCCAGGGCATCGGCTGGCTCGTTGTCGGCTCGCGGTACGTGGAGGAACTCACATCCTTCAAAGTATCCGCTGAGTTGTTGAACTAGGAAGCGGTAGCTCGCCATATTTGCGTCCTTGGCGTCCCAGTCGCCGGATGATTGCTGAACCACCAAGTCCGAGTCGCCATAGCATAGGATCTGGCGAATGCCGAGTTCTTTGGCAAGCCGGAGCCCGTGTATGAGCGCCTCGTACTCGGCCACGTTGTTGGAGGCGGCAAAGTGGATCTGTAGCGTGTATCTGAGCTTGTCGCCTTTGGGAGAGGTAAGGACGACGCCGGCTCCCAAGCCGGTGCGCATCTTAGACCCGTCAAAGTGCATGCGCCAATGGGTGGAGTCGGGAGCCTGCGGCAAGTACTGGGTCTCGGCCCAGTCGACGAGGAAGTCGGCCAGTGCTTGGGACTTGATGGCGGTGCGGGGCTGGTAGAAGATTGTGTAAGGGGCCAGCTCGATGGCCCATTTCGCCACCCGGCCGAATGCGTCCCGGCTGCCTATGATCTCGGCCAGCGGGGCGGTGCATACGACCGTGACGGGATGCTCTTGAAAGTAGGGCTTCAGCTTCTTGGTGGTGAAGTACACGCCGTAACACATCTTCTGGTAGTGCGGGTAGTTCTGCTTTGAAGCGGACAACACCTCGCTCAAATAATACACCGGCCTCTGGACCGGCTGGGCTCGGCCTTCTTCTGGGCGTTGGACTACGATGACGGTGCTGACCACCCGGCTGGTTGCGGCAATGTAGAGGAGCATGGGCTCTTTCTCAGTCGGCGCCGCCAGGACGGGCGGCGTGCCAGCATCTTCTTCAGCTCGTGAAAAGCTTGGTCGGCCTGGTCGTTCCACTCGAAGTGAGTGCTCTTCTTCATGAGGCGGTAGAGGGGGAGAGCTTTCTCTCCGAGCCGACTGATGAAGCGGTTCAAGGAGGCCAAGCACCCGGTGAACTTTTGAATGTCTCGAAGCTTGGTGGGGATCGCCATTCTCTCGATGGCCTTGATCTTCACCGGGTTGCATTCGATGCCGCGTTCGGAGACCAGGAAGCCTAAGAGCTGGCCGGCTGGCACTCCGAACACGCATTTCTCGGGGTTGAGCTTGATTTGGAACCGGCGTAGGTTCTCAAACGTTTCCTTGAGGTCTCCCAGCAAGGTGCCGCGCTTCTCCGTCTTCACCACGATGTCGTCCACGTAAACGTGAGCGTTTCTGCCGAGTTGCTTGAGGAGGCACTTCTGCATGCAACGCTGAAAAGTGGCACCGGCATTTCTCAAGCCGAATGTCATAGTCAGGTAGCAGAAGGCTCCAAACGGCGTGATGAAGGCGGTCTTTAGGCGGTCGTCCGGATCCAGCTTTATCTGGTGATATCCTGAGTAAGCATCCAAGAAACTCAACAGCTCGCATCCGGCTGTGGAGTCTATCACTTGGTCAATCCTTGGCAGGGCAAAGGGATCTTTGGGGCAGGCCTTGTTGAGGCTTGTGTAGTCTATACACATGCGCCACTTGTTGTTCTTCTTTAGCACGAGGACCGGGTTGGCGAGCCACTCTGGAAAGAAAACTTCCATAATGAAGCCGGCTGCCAGAAGCCGGGCTATCTCCTCCCCTACAATCCTGCGTTTCTCCTCCGATAGTCGGCGAAGGGGTTGTTTGACTGGCTTTGCGTCCTCTCGGACGTGTAGTTTGTGCTCGGCGAATTTCCTCGGAACACCCGGCATGTCCTTGGGGGACCATGCAAAGATATCCCGATTCTCACGGAGGAAATCGGCGAGCTCGCCTTCCTATTTGCTGTTCAGGTTTGCCCCGATGACGGCAAACCTCTCTGGGTGCTCGGGGTCAAGTGGTATCTTCTTCGTCTCCTTGGCCGGCTGGAAAGATCCTTGAGCATCATGCTCCTTGGGGTCGGGGGACACGGCCGACTTCTTGTCGGCTATGGCCACGACTCGGTCCAACATCTTCTTTTCTTCGGCAATCACAAGGGACTCGGCCAGCCGGCTGCTGGCTGCTGCGCACTCAGAGGACTTCTTGTAATCGCCGGCTACGGTGATGACGCCTTTGGTGCTTGGTATCTTCATCTTGAGGTATGCATAGTGGGGAACTGCCATGAATTTGGCCAAGGCAGGTCGGCCAAGCAATGCATGGTAAGGGCTCTCCAGGTCCACCACTTCAAACTAGATCGCTTCCCGGCGGAAATGCTCCTTGTCCCCAAAAAGTACATCAATCTTGATCTTGCCAATGGGGGCGCAGGACAGGCCGGGTACGATGCCATGAAACACTGTCCGAGTAGGCACGAGCTGCTTCGTCTTGACATTTAGCTTCTCCAGGGTGTCACGGTACAGGATGTTGATGCTGCTCCCGCCATCTATCAGCACGCGGGAGAAGCGGGCGGCGCGTCTGTCCGTTGCAAGGGTGGCTTCCAGGACCAGCGCATAAGAGCCGGGAGACGGCATCACCTCTGGATGGTCGGCCCGGCTCCAGCTGATGGGCTTTTCTGACAAATGCATGTGTCCGGCGGGGTTGGCAGCGACCACGCTGACTTCCTGGTGCTCTCGGCGTTTTCTGCGCCGGTCTTTGGGCTGGCTTGTAAAGATGATGTAGGTAGCTTGCTCGTCGGGGAATTCGTCGTGCACGGCTCCGACTGCGGGCCGAGCGGCCGGAGGCGGCGGGCCGGCAGGCGGAGGCGGCGCGAGCCCCTCGCCTTTGGAGATTCGGGTGAGCCAATGGCACTTCCGGGTTGTGTGGTTGGACGGCTTCGCGCCGCTGTGGAACTTGCACGGGGCGTCGAGAGTTTGCTCGTAGGAGAAGGCCGGCTGCCAAGCCGGACGGCCGCCCTTGGGTTTCTTGGGCGCGGGCCGCCCTTCGGGCGGCACGTCTTCAACTGTGGCCACCTGCCGACTGGCGGGAGGCGGCGCGGGGCCCTTGCGCTTGTGGTCGTTCGAGTGTGGGCGTCGGCCGGAATCCCCAGCCGGCGTCTTGGGCGCCGGGTTGAGTACTTTCCCGGACGCGTCTACCCGAAGCTCGGTCTTCATCAAGGAGTCGGCGGTGGCGTACTTGTCCGCTATGTCCAGAAGCTCGTCGAGGGTAGTCGGCTCGTCGCAGAGGAGCTTGTGCTTGAGGAGGGTGCCTTCTCGGCATCCGGCTGTGAAGTATTCTATGGCTTGCACCTCGTGCACCCCTTCGCAAGAGTTGCGGAGCTCGGCCCAACGCGTGAGGTAGTCGCGAGTGGACTCGGCGGGGCCTTATACGCACAAGGAGAGCTGTCTGGGCTTGGGAGCCCGCTTGTAGGTGCTGGTGAAGTTGCGGATGAAAGCTTCGGTGAAATCTAGCCAGCTGTTGATGCTGCGCGGCTTGAGGCTGTTGAGCCAGGTCCGCGCCGTGCCTTGCAGCATGAGGGGCACGTACTTCACGGCAACGCGCCGGTTGCCGTTGGCTATGCTAACCGCCGTGGAGTAGTCGATCAACCAATCTTCCGGCTTCACGGAGCCGTTGTACTTGGGCGTGTCTCTTGGGAGCGAGAACCCTTTGGGGAAGGGCTCGTCGCGGATGCGGGGGCCGAAACAAGGCGAGCCAACATCGTCTTCTTCTTCCAGCGCCAGGGATCGCGCCAGGCGGTCGATCCGATGACGGGCGTTGTTCTCGTCGACTCCTTCGTGGCGACCTAGTCGGCCGCTGAGAGTCGGGTGCACCACTGGCGGCGGGGTGGGATATCTCTCTCCACGGGGTCGAGGCGGAGGCGGGTTGCCCCGCCATTCCATGGCTCGGGGATGGCCGTCCGCGTCTCGCTCGATGGAGATTCGGGTTTGGCTTCGGCTGGCAGCCGGCTCTTTCTCGCGTCGCGCGCGGTCTCTGCCCGCAGTCGGCGTCCGGGACGTCGCGCCGTGACCTCGGCGAGGGGGAGGGATTTCCGCGCGGACGTCGGCTTCATGCTGCTGCGCGGCTGCATCGATCAGCTGCTGGATGCGTCGGGCCAAGTGGGGAAGTTCTTCGGCCCCCAGTCCGTCCACCTCGTCTACGGCCGCCTGGGCGGCGCGCAGGTTCTCGAGTGGAGTGGCGTAGACTGGGCGGTCGATTCCTAGCGTGTCGACGATGACGGCGCCGCGTTGTTTGACAATGCCGGCCCGGCTTGGCCCGCCCGGGGCCGGCGTGCCGAAGGCGGCGCGGTCAGCTTCGCGCTGGTAGGCCTCAGTAAGGCGTCTCACGGAAGCCAGCCTCCGGCCCTCTGCGAGGAGGGCGAGGCGGCGCGCCTCCAGTGCTTCGTCGTCGGCATCAGCCAGGAGGGGGGTGGACAAGTCGTGGGCCGCCGCATGCGGGGCGTCGTGGGCGCTCTCGTTAGCAGCGCTGTCGTGGCCGATGACCATCACCTCGGTGGTGACAGCGTCGCAGCCACCGGCTCGGGTAAGCAGGTCGTTGTAGATCGCGATGTTGGTGGGGAAGGTGTCGAACGAGGCCGTGTCTGAGTCGACAGGCATCGGATCGGTGGAGCCAACCGACTCCAGATCCACAGCGAGCTCGCTGGAGACATGGAGCTGGCCGAGGAGGTTGGCGAGGTGGTCGGTGCCCGCATCGGAGGCGAGCTCGTCGGAGATGAGGGTCTTTTCGAGGAGATCAGCGAGGCTGCTCGCTGCGCAGGCGTTGGTGACGCCTTGCAGCGCGTCGTGGCAAGCGCCATCGGGCGTGCCGGGCTGGCTACGCTCGCGGGGGAGGAAGAGGGTTCCCGTCCAGAACAGGTCTCCGGACGACGGTGCACCTGGCCCCACGGTAGGCGCCAAATGTCGGGTGGTAGGTGCGACATATGCCAACGGGTGGCTTATCATTGTGGGAGCCAGTAAGACGTCGCCGGTGCCTGGAAACGGGATAAGGCGAAGACATGCACGCCGGCGGATCTTACCCAGCTTCGGGGCTCTCCGTGGAGATAACACCCCTACTGCTGCTCTGCGGGGTCTCCGTATGATCACTGGATGGACAAGTAGCTACTCAATGCTTCTTGAGCTGTTCGGTGGGAGGAGGAAGAAGGGCACGGCTAGCCTGCTTCTTCTTCTTGTGTGGTGTCTAGGACTAGCAGGGGTTGAACCCTTTGCATGGGTGCCCCGGGGGGTTTATATAGGCCTACCCCCCGGGGGTATGATGGTAATCCGACTGGGCGCGGGGCCCAGCCGTCTGTAACTGTGCTCATCGGCTTCTGCGCCGGCTGCTGGGGCCCGCCGACTGGTGGGTCCCGCCAGCTGCCGGCCCCTTGGTCGACAGGCAGGCCCCACTGTCCAGGGCCTGGTCGGCAGCTGGTTACTGTTGCTCTATCTTGGTGACGTGGGCTTCGTCGTGGTAGGCGCGGCTATAGTGCCGTCGCCCGTCGGGCGACCGCTGTAGCCTCACCGCGTCTTGTCTCCTTAATGGGGCGTCTCCTTCGAGGGAGGTGGCAAGCCGGCTGCGGGAGCCGGCTCTGTCTTGGGCCGACTGGGGGGAGGCATGGCCGCCTTCGGGTGTCTCTCTGCCTGAAGGGGCCCACCGTCTGTGGGCCGCGCTGGCGGCCCGTCGTGGGTGACACCAGGGTCAGCATGGCAACAGTGCCGCGCCGGACGGGTCATGCCTACTCCGTACGGCGCACTGTGCCAGGCGTGCTCCGGGATTCGGGGGTGGCAGGCTCCACTGTAGCCATGCCCCGTCGCATCGCCGCTAGGTGGATGCAAACTTTGAGGGTACGGTCTCGACCGCTTTATGGGAGCCGGCTTCTTGGAGTCGGCCTTCTCACGGCCGGCTTCCCGAAGTCGGCCCTCCCATGGCTTTCTTCATGAGGGCTAAAGTCGGACCGCCTTTCGAAAGCCGGCCTGGATGACAGCCAACAAGGGGAAGGCGGCCCCATGTCTTGGGTTCTTGAGAGCCGGACGGGCTCGTAATTTTTTCAGATGGGTCAGGGGAAGCCGGCTAGGCTACCCATGGCTATTTACTCCGACAGAGACAGAATTTGCGTGCCACGTAGGACGAGGCTGGTGTGTGGGCGTTGGAGAGTTCGCGCACACGCCCGCAGCACGTAGTTTGCCAGCTACGTTGTGTGGGCGAACTAGTTTCTGCCCACACAGCCAACACCTAGTCCACACGCGTGTGGGCGAACTGCTTTTCGCCCACACGACACTCGTACGTTGTTGGATGGTAACTGCAGTTACGCGTACGTGGCAACTAGGTAAACACACATGGTAACTATAATTCGTTGCTAGAAGGCAACTGCAGTTGCGCGTACATGACAACCAGATAAACACACATGGCAACTGTGATTAACTATACATGGCAACTATGGTTGGACCACAGGTGATAACTAGGTAAACACATATGTCAACTACTGTTTGACCATATGTGGCAAGTAGTTAATCACACACGGCAATTATGATTTGGTTACATGCGGCAACTATTATAAATTAGACATGGCAGCTATAGTTACCAAAACAGATAGAGTTGACATGCTTTTACAACTACATTTGCCATCCCGAATAACTACATCTGCCATTTCGGATGTCAACTAAATCGTCATCCCGCGGGTACATAACATAGCTGTCTCAGGACGTGTGGGCATTTTTTCTTTGTGTCACACGCGCGGGCTAGAGATAAGTAGTACTTGTTGAGTGTGCCTGCGCCCACACGTGTGGACAATTATAATGTTCGCTCAAACACAGCCCATGTGGGCTGCCTCCTGCTTACGACATACATTGTGTGTGGACGGATGTCTAGTATGCTATACGTGCGGCGTTATCGGCGTTCTAAAGAAAAGGCTAGCACCAAAAGCAGTGGCGAGGTCGCGGCTCGCGGAAGCGGCAACCTGGCGTCCGTCGGATAAGCCGACCATGTAGCTCTTAGGCCTCCTTCCATGTCGAGTTCGACGGGATCAGCGACCGGCCTCTTTTCTCCTGCCACTTGCCAGACTGCCGGATCAAAATCCTCCATTCATAAGTCGCAACCAGGTCAGCCCGCATCTCACAATCCCCTTCATCTTTGTCCCTTCGATTTTTTCTCAGATCGAAGGAGGGGGCACCCGATATGGCGCATGGGCAGAAGACCCTGCCGGAACTAGGCACGGGATGGTGCGGTGGTGGCCGGAGAGGGCCATTAGTGGCAGGGGCGAAGCGGTGACTAGGAGCGGCCATCGCTGGCATTCTCCCGTTGTTAGCTGGATGACCACGTCGTGCGCTCCCGCCTTGCCGCACCAGCATCCCCCGGGCGTGGTGCCCGAGTGAGTGCTTGACCGGCTTCCCACATGATGCTCGTGATTGCCGTGCCTGAGTGATGGGCGTGCCAGCAGGGTTACCGTGGCTGCGTGCTTTCGATGCTTGAGTGCGCGCGTGATGTGATGTGTGTGTAGTACAAAGAGAGAAATTGAGTGTTAATGTGTCATGTATATATATATGTGTAAGAGCAACTCCAACCGAGCCGACCCATTTCATTCGCGCATGTCCATTTAGATCGAAGCGGACAAAAACGCCGGTCTAATGCGCCGACCCAAACCCAAAACGTGTCCGCTAGACATCCACGGTGATATAGTTTATGCCCAAATTTGGGCCTGATTTGCGTCGACACGGACATGAAATTGACGCGCCGCGCGTCCCCTCAGTGTTCGCCGTAGCCCACATGTCGGCCGACCAACCATCACACACGATCATATTTATCGTGGCAACCTATCGCGGGTCCATGTGTCACCGAGTGGAAGCTACGGGAGGCCATCCTTTTTTAATACACGGTGCGGTGGGCAACCTCACTCACTCCCACTTCTACTGTGGTCCACATCTAGCCCGCGTGCTTCCTCGCTGGCGACAAGCAAACCCTGGCACAATGGGTTTCTTCAGCAGCAGCAGCAAGAGCAAGGGGAAGCTCACCCTCTACGCCAGCTCGTCCCGTGCGCCTCGTATGCCGCCGGTGTCAGCGCCTGTACGTACCGGTGCACCAGGCGTGGTGGCACTAGCAGTACCAGCAGCCGCTTCTGTACCTGGATGTCACCCTGTCACACGACTGGCATCTGGATCTGCAGCGGATCCAAAGTTAGCAATGCTGTGGTGTCACACCCTAGCTAGTTCATGCATTAGAGTGCTTGCATCATGTTTAACTTTATCAGAAACTTGAAAAAGGAGATGACAGAACCCCCAGCACCCCCCTGAAACCAACTAGGGTTTACTAAAAATATTTTCAATGAATCTAAAATGCCCTTCTAAAATGTTCATCATATTTGCCTCAGTCCTAAACCTCTGACAAAAATGGTGCACAATTTTCTAGGTCATCCTAAGGTCACTGGATTAAATCATTAGTTATTTTAATTTGGGCATTTAAATGCTAGTAAATATTTTAAATGCTCAAATAATCCTAAACTGAAATGTTCCATGTTGGATTTATTCGAAACAGTGCCCATGAGCAGTTTGGTGATTTTTGAAAGTGCCTAGGTATTTTTAGAAAAGCCAAAAACATTGCAGAAAATAGAAAACTGGAATAAATAGAAAAAGAAAGAGAGAGAGAGAGAGAGAGAGAGAGAGAGAGAGAGAAGGCCAGAGGCCACTTACCTGCACTGGGCCAGCCCACCTGGCCCGTGCCAGTCATCACCTACCTCAGCCAGTAGGCAGAGGAGGGACACCACGACGCCGCCGAGCTCACCACATAGCTCACTGCTCGTCTGCATCGCCTGGACAGCGCAGTGACGCCTCGAAACGCCTCCTCGGTGCCGCTCCGACCTCACCGACACCCCATTCGCCCCCCTGCACCTCTCCCTCGCCCTCTCCCACCATGGCCGACGCAGCCGCTGCCGCACCGCCGGTGTAGACGCGCCCACCGTCGCCTCCTCGTCGCCCCACCGTGTCCAGCAGCTTCGCCGTCCTCCTCTCCGTTGAGCAGACCGAGCCCCAAGCGCTCGCCTGCCCTGGAGCCACCGCAACAGCCTCGTCTTCAGCGATCGTCGCCGGAGATCCCCCTCGACGCCCTGACCACTCCGGTTTCTCCCCGACCCCGCCATCTGCACTGCCGTAACCGTCGTGAGACCAGCTACCTCCTCCCCCTTCCCGTTCTCGCTCTCGAGAACCGTAGCGATCGCATGAAGCTTGCCCGCACCCGCCGCCGCGTCTGCACGTCGCCGCTGTGGCCACGGCCACGCTGGCACGAAACCGAGCATGCCACCGCACTCACTGCATCCCCAAGAGCCCGTAGCACCACTCCATGCACCTCACCGTGTCCCCTAGCGACGAGCCCGAGCTCACCCGAGCTCCGGAGTCCGCCAAGTTCGTCGCAGGTGCCGTTTCCGGTGACCCCGAGCTCCACCGCCACCTCCAATCAATGCGGCTCACTTCCCGCGTCATGTAGATGCCCTCCGCCGTCCATTTGGTCGCCGGAGGAGGAAACCCGCACCTCTCCGCCATCCCTAGCCTTGCCGACGACAAGCCCCGGGTCAACTCTAGCGAGTTTGACCCAGGTTGACCCCAGTTTGATCCTCCCTGGGTCAATGAAAGGTGGGGCCCCGCCTTGCTAATTAACCTAGGTTAGGGTTAACTAAATTTAGTTAGTTTAATTGACCACTGACACGCGGGACCCACTGGTCAGTTTGACCTGGACCGGCCCTGTTGACTGGTGACGTCACAGTGATGCAATGCTGACGCGGTAATGCTTTTTCTGGATTTATTCTTATTCAGGAAATTCCAGAAAATAGTTCTAACTTCTAAAAATCATAGTAAATAATTTGTAGCTCCAAATGCAAAGTGTTATATATGAAAAATGATCAGAAAATCCAATCTATCCATCTGTACTGGTTTCATGCCTATTTAAACAAGTTAACTTGCCGTTTAATGCAAAACATGATAAAGCACTATTTAAGATCACAAATGAGTTTGAACTTTTAATCTTTAGTTCAAAATGGCTCAAACCCATCTGGTTGTAGATGCATTAGTCCAACACACTCATTCTGCCATGTCACATGCATGCATCATATTGTTGCATATTGTTTGCTATTGATTGTGTTGCCGGTGCTCTCTGTGGTAGGTTCTGTCCCGGAGGATTTCTGTGAGTACCTAAGCGAAGGACAGTACCAGTCTGCCGATCTGCCAGGCAAGCAGCCCCATTGATCATATCGATACAATCCCATGTTCTCGCTCCTGCTCTCATTTACTACACTTAAGACAACAACGTTTCAAACTGCTGTGTGCTGCGGTAGTTGAACCCATTTCCTCTGCATGACCTGTCATTGCCACATAACTAGATGAAACCCACTAGCATGTGTAGGAGTTGATTGAGCCATGTCTGTGTTTCCTACCTTGCTATGCTTAGAGTCATGCCAGGTCTGGTTCATCTGGGTGATGGGCTAGAGTGAAATGATTATGTCAGTAATGTGAGTGATGTGTTGAACACGATTAGGTAAAGGTGTCGATGAGAGGCCATGTAGGAGTACATGGTGGGTTGTTTCATTGGAACCGTCCTTAAGCACTGAGATCTGTATGTGTGATTTAAGATTCAGCTACTACCATGCATTGGGCCCTGAAATATGACCCCGCTCGGCTTATTAACCACCCCTGTCCTCTATCCAAGAGTTGCAACTACTTTCTGGTGTTTGTAGGATATGTGTTGGAAGCCGTGCGTAGCGCTGACCCTAGGGGTGGGCTATGATGCGGTAGATACACCGTGGCACGGTGTACCAGGTGCCCGTTTGGTGTCTCGGGAACCCTGCACACATCATTTGGGGCTGTGAGCGAAACCCCGGCCGGATCTCCTCGCGGATGGAACCCGAATAGGCGATAAACCTGGACTAGAGACTTGTGTGGTTAGTTAGGTCATAGTATACACCCACGTCGGCTTTTGCTTGAAGTCTGTCGAGCACATGTCGTGTGCAAATGCTAAGTGGTGGAAACATGTATGAAGAAGTACACCCCCGCAGGGTTAACATCATCTATTCGAATAGCCGCGTCCGTGGTAAGGGACTACTTGGTTGCCTATACAGTTCATAGACAAGTAAATGGATACTCTTAAAAGCCTCAAGACAAGTGTGAGTGTCGTGGATGGCCCTTCGGTAGGATGCCGGAGGAGGATCCACGGTGGTGTATTGTTGTGGTGAGTAGTGGACTCGTGTGCGCAAAACATTTACAAGTTGATGTCTCGTAGGATAGTTTAGCCAAGAGTCAAAGCTGGCTTGCTGCAATAAACTCCACTACCTTTTGTTGATGATGTGCATGTATGTAGGATCTAATGTAAGTCTTGCTAAGTACCTTTGTACTCACGTTTGCTTAATTACTGTTGCAGAAGAGAACACCGCCCCCTCCGATGGGTTCTATGTGGATCTCGACGTTGACGAGTGACTTGCCACCCAGGTGGTGATCTTGAGCCATGAAGGGCTTTGTAGATAGATAGGCTTCTATAACGTCCTCGATGCGGCTATATCTCCCACGTGTCGAAGCACGACTTAGAGGCATAACCGCATTGAAAGCAATGTCGCAAGTGAGGTAATCTTCACACAACCCATGTAATACATAAGGGAAAGAGATACATAGTTAGCTTACAATCGCCACTTCACACAATTACATGAATAAGCATTACATCAACCGGATACAATCAAGGTCCGAATACGGAACCAAAATAAAAGAAGACTACCCCAAATGCGACAAAGGTCCCCGATCGACCCCAACTGGGCTCCACTACTGATCAACTAGAACGAAACAACACAAAGGAAAAGATCTTCATCGAGCTCCTCCTGAGATTGATTGCGTCACCTACTCGGTAACATCGGTACCTGCAGACTGGTTTTGGAAGTATCTGTGAGTCACGGGGGACTCAGCAATCTCGCACCCTCGCGATCAGGACTATTTAAACTTATGGGTAAGGTAAAGGTATGAGGTGGAGCTGCAGCAAGCGACTAGCATATATGGTGGCTAACATACGCAAATGAGAGCGAGAAGAGAAGGCAAAGCACGGTCGATAAAAGTATGATCAAGCATAACTCCAACACCGTGTTCAATTCCCGGACTCCGCCGGAAAGAGACCATCACGGTTACACACGCGGTTGATTCATTTTAATTAAGTTAAGGTTCAAGTTATCTACAACCGGACATTAACAAATTCCCATCTGCCCATAACCGCGGGCACGGCTTTCGAAAGTTCAAATCCCTGCAGGGGTGTCCCAACTTAGCCCATGACAAGCTCTCACGGTCAATGAAGGAATAGACCTCCTCCCGAGACATTCCGATCAGACTCGGTATCCCGGTTCTTCAAGACACTTCGACAAGTTAAAACAAATCCAGCAACACCGCCCGAATGTGCCGACAAATCCCGATAGGAGCTGCACATATCTCTTTCTCAGGGCACACCGGATTGTCTAAACTTCCGGTAGGCCAGCCCAGAGTTGCCCCTGGTGGCCACCGGCGGCTGACAAGTTGGACCAACACTCAGAGGAGCACTGGCCCGGGGGTTTAAAATAATGATGACCCTTGGGCGCGCGACCCCCAAGGGAAAAGAAAAAGGCTGGGTGGCGAATGGTAAAACCAATGTTGGGCATTGCTGGAAGAGTTTTACTCAAGGCGAACTGTCAAGGGGTTCCCATAATAGCCCAACCGCATAAGGAACGCAAAATCCGGGAACATAACACCGATATGACGGAAACTAGGGCGGCAAGAGTGGAACAAAACACCAGGCATAAGGCCGAGCCTTCCACCCTTTACCAAGTATATAGATGCATCAATTAAATAAGATATATAGTGATATCCCAACAAGTAAACATGTTCCAACAAGGAACAACATCTCCATGTTCCAACAAGGAACAAACTTCAATCTTCACCTGCAACTAACAACGCTATAAGGGGGGCTGAGCGAAGCGGTAACATAGCCAATCAACGGTTTGCTAGGACAAGGTGGGTTAGAGGCTTGGTTCAACAATATAGGAGGCATGATAAGCAAGTGGTAGGTATCGCAGCATAGGCATAGCAAAAGAGCGAGCAACTAGGCAAGCAAAGATAGAAGTGATTTCGAGGGTATGGTCATCTTGCCTGAAATCCTGCAAGGAAAAGAACGAGTCCATGAAGAAGACAAACGGACGTAGACGAACGGATCCTCACAAACGCGACGTTATCGGAACCAACCCGAAGAAGCAACACCGGAAAGAAGCTGTAACATCCCAAATTTTCAATTTGGAATGTTATACATTAGATCATCATGCATATCATATTTTATTTTGCTTTTGGTTTTGATCCTAGAAAATCCTAAGCAACTCAAGGATCCACGGAGAGAGTTGGGGATTTCGTTATTTACATATTTGAGTTTTCTCAAATTATGTAAACAGGATCATTTGATTCTATTTATTTTATCATCAATTATTTCTATTACAAAAATATGAGAGAGGGAATAAAATGACTTTCCAAAAATATAGAAATATTGAGGATTTAATAAAAAAATCAAATAAGTTTTATTTTGGAGTTTTTCGGTATTTTTATTTGAATTTAGGAAAAATGCGCGTTTTTCAAAGTTGTAGTTTGGGCCCAGATAAATGTTCACTTTATCGGGCTTGATTTTGGAAACCCGGGAAAATTTATTTCATGATTTTTGGAGTTCGTTTAGTATTTCTTTTTATTTTTCTTCCGAGCGGAATTATTTAAAAAAACGCGGAACCGACTGGGCCGTACTCGGCCAGGACACCGCCGGCCGAGGCTTTATAAGCCGCCGCCCCGGCCCGAGAGAGCCCAGCCGCCAGCCCCGAAACCCTAACCCTAGCTAGCCGCCGCCGCCAGCCGCCACCGCCGCCGGAGCCGCGCACCGCCCGAGGTTCGCCGCCGCCTCGACTTCCGTGTCTTTAAAAAAAATTCTGTTCGCCGTTTTTCTTTTTCGTCGGAATTTCCGCGGTTATTTTCTGATCGCGATTTCTGATCCGATTTTCGTTTTAGTATAACTTTTCGCTCGTTTATCGGAATCAAGCGATTCAAGCGCCTGGAGTTTCGTCTCGAAACCCTCTTTCCAAATAATCAAATTAAACATGTTTTTGCTACTGTAAAATTTGCCCTAGATCCAGATTACTAGAACGAAGTTGTTTTCTTTCGCCGTTTGACTTCTTTTGCTTCGTTCGATTTGATTCTTTTTGCAAACCAGGGTTCTTAAGTTGAACTTTCTGGTTAGATCTCTATTTGAGTTTTACCTGTGCATTAGATGAGTACTTATTGTATGCTTGTTGTTTGTCTGTTATAGAATACCCGGAGTGCGCCGCCTGTTACTTCGAATCTCTAGGTTTCGCGGATCATCAGCAAGGCAAGTAACACTTTGATCATACCTTTTTCTACAACCCAGTTTTATTGCATTAGATCAATCTTCACACATTGCACGATTATGATCTAATTAAACTGTGGGATGGGAAGTAGATGAGATAGTACCTATTACCTGTTTATTATCAAACCTTTGGGAGTTACTTCTACGTTTGCTTATTATGCCATGCTATGCTAGTAGACGTGGATTGGGTGAGTGAAATCCATGACAGTTGTGAGATTGTTAATTAATGGTTTATCTAAGGTGGCAACCTAAACACACATCTGGGTGGATTGAGGCACCTGGGTATCCCAGGACTTGCCTGTTTTTTTATTTTGGACCGCCACCCAGGCTCAAAGGGATCATGAGATTATTCATACTAGAAACTTCCGTGTGCAGCCACAAGCCATTATGGGCTCTGGCATAGTTGATTAAGTTGTGCGAACTCTTACATTGGTAGACTAGCAGATGTAGGGGATGTAGGTGGTACGGTCTACCCGATCGTAAGGTGCTAGCGCTTCTGAAAGACTATGTCTCGGTCATCCGTCTTCTCAAACACCCTGTAGTGCGTGAAACCAAACGGAGGCGATCGAGTCTTGTGGGAAAAAGTGCGCAAACCTCTGCAGAGTGTAATAAACTAATCATGGTTAGCCGTGTCCCCGGTTATGGACATCTTGAGTATCTAGTACCTGGATTATCATGTGAATCTCAACATGTTACTCAAAAAAAATTAATTTTGTTGGGTTTGTTCAATGATGTTACTTAATTGGGATTGAGAATGCTGTCAACCATTCTCAATGTTTAACAACCACCATGATAGTAATTAAAATTATTCCTTTGAAGTAGGGAAAAATTGGCTTTACGCAAAAACTGTAACCATAGAGCTTTCCACCAGCCAAATATGCATATAGTATAGCTGTTGCATTCCATTACTCTCTATGTGTTATCTTGCCAGCATATTGCATGTGCTGACCCGTTTTCGGGCTGCAACGTTAATGTTGCAGACTTTTCAGACGACGATTGAGGAGTTTTAGGTCGTGGTTCTATACTCAGTGGTGCCGTTGGAGTTGATGGACTCACTTATCTTCCAAGCCTTCCGCTGTTAACGTTATTAGATGGCCTTAAGCCATATTTATTGTACTAAGTTCTCATTTGAGACACTCGATGTAATAAGTGTGTGATTGCTACTCTGCTATAAACCCTTCGAGTACTGTGTGGTGTCAGCATTACTGATCCAGGGATGACACCGGAGCACAGAGATCGGACTGTTTTAGGTCTGGTCGCTACAGAGATGGTATCAGAGAACACGCTGACTGTAGGACACGATCACTAAGCTAAAGACCTAGATCACTATTCACTCTCTTCTCTTCTGACTTCTCATCTTTTCTACTCTTTAGGATGGCGGATGCAAGGAACAAGTTCACACAACCAGATGAAGATACACCCTTTGGACGCCACTTGAAGGAAGTCACTAGATACCTGAACATAGGAGTACCAAGCTTCACGGGAACCTACAACGCCACTTTACCTGAAGAAGAGCGCTGGATGATTCAAGTTCAAGTTCCAGGAAGGACGTTCATGCCAGTCACTGAGCCCATAGAGTTTTCTTTTGATGCACCAACTTGGAATCTAGGAAAGAGCATGGCAGCTCACATCGCCATGGGACGCATTGGAGAAGTCTATCGCAATGATCCAGGGATGACACCGGAGCACAGAGATCGGACTGTTTGAGGTCTGGTCGCTACAGACAAAGGAGATGGTTAGAGCTTATCAAGGATTATGATATGAAATTGCATTATCACCCCGGAAAGGCTAACATAGTAGCTGACGCTTCGTACTGCCCATGTTTCAGCAGGAGCAATGGATATGAAGAAACGTGAGTTTCGTAACTTGCGCCAAGGAGGACGGACAGTTGGCCAGTATGTGGAGGAGTTTAGTAAGCTAGCACGATATGCCCCAGATGACGTTGCTACGGATGCAGCTAAGCAGGAGAAATTCCTGGAAGGATTGAATGATGAGTTGAGTATGCAGTTGATGGTAGCCACCTTCAACAACTACCAGGAGTTGGTAGATCGTGCTCTTATGATTGAAGGGAAGCAGCAGCAAATTGAGAACCGCAAGAGGAAGTATGGACAAGGAAAGTATAATTCAGGAGCTCAGCAGAAGCCTCGCTTTACCCCTAGACCGGGAGGACATTTTCAGCATACCCATGGAGTAGGTAGCTCGCACAATCACAATGGCACCAAGAATGGTAATGGGAATGGAGGAATCAATGGCCATAACCGCAGCACCCCATCAACCCCATCCAAGAAGGACTTGAGCCACGTCACTTGCTATAAGTGTTCGAAGCCAGGACATTATGCAAATGAATGTCTTGAAGGCCAAGACGGCAATGGAAGCTCTGGAAAGAAGCCGAACCCTTTCAACATGGGACGGGTGAACCACGTTAATGTGGAGGAGGTTGAAGCTCAGCCCGATGCAGTAATAGGTAAGTTTTTGGTTAAGTCATTTACTGCACTCGTTCTTTTTGATACTGGTGCATCGCATTCATACATATCAAGGGGATTTGTGGATAAGTATAACCTACCAACCCAAGCCCTTAGGTCACCCATGTTAGTAACCTCGCCAGGAGCAGAGTATGTGGCAGTCTATGGTGTGATCGGTTACCATTAAGGATTGGTAACTATGTTTTTCCCTCAGACCTAATAGTATTGGAATCTCAAGGATTGGATGTGATATTAGGCATGGATTGGTTATCGAAGTATGAAGGGAATATTGAGTGTGCTAGTAAGTCAATTTTGCTTACCACACCAGAAGGGAGAAGGATCAAGTATGTATCCCGGCATGTGCCAAACAGGACACAAGTAAATTCCTTATCAGGAGTTGTGCAGGAGGAAGTACCAGTGGTAAAGGATTTTCCTGATGTATTTCCCGAAGAGTTGCCAGGCATGCCACCAGATAGAGACATTGAGTTTTTGATTGAGCTTTTGCCAGGCACTGGGCCAATATCGAAGCGACCATATAGGATGCCAGCAAAAGATTTGGTGGAAACTAAGAAGCAGATTAAGGAGTTACTGGATAAGGGATATATTCGCCCAAGTTCTTTGCCTTGGGGATCACCAGTACTTCTAGTAGAGAAGAAGGATGGATCGTTAAGGATGGTTGTTGACTATCGAGGATTGAATGAAGTAACAATCAAGAACAAGTACCCGCTACCAATGATCAATGATCTGTTTGATCGATTGCAAGGAGCTAAAGTGTTTTCCAAGATCGATTTGCGATCAGGATACCATCAGTTGAAGATTTGAGAACAGGATATTCCGAAGACAGCTTTCACCACAAGATATGGGCTGTATGAGTATACCGTTATGTCATTTGGACTGACTAACACGCCTGCCTATTTTATGAACATGATGAACAAAGTGTTTATGGAGTTTTTGGATAAGTTCGTCGTAGTGTTCATTGATGATATCCTGGTATATTCGAAGAATGAAGAGGAGCATAAGGAGCATCTGCGTTTGGTACTTGGAAAGCTCAGAGAACACCAATTATATGCCAAGTTCAGCAAATGTGAGTTTTGGTTGAAGGAAGTAGGATTCCTCGGACACGTTATATCCGGAGAAGGTATAGCAGTAGATCCCGCTAAAGTTGAAACCGTGACCAAGTGGGAAGCACCAACAACAGTTGGAGAGATCTGGAGTTTTCTTGGACTCACAGGATACTACCGTAGGTTTATTGAGAATTTCTCAAAGATCGCGAAGCCTATGACGGAGTTGCTGAAGAAGGATACTAAGTTCAAATGGACTGAGGAGTGTGAGGCTAGTTTCCAGAAGTTGAAGAAACGTTTGGTTACCTCACCAGTGTTGATTTTGCCAGATCAGACCAATGATTATGAGGTGTATTGCGACGCTTCACGCCGAGGACTTGGAGCAGTGCGTATGCAGGATGGAAGAGTTGTTTCGTATGCTTCACGACAACTGAAGCCCCACGAATTGAATTATGCTACGCATGATTTGGAGTTAGCAGCCGTAGTGCATGCATTGAAGACATGGAGACATTTCCTCATCGAAAATCATTGTGAGGTGTACACGGATCACAAGAGTTTGAAGTACATTTTCACACAGAAGGAGTTGAACCTCAGACAAAGAAGATGGTTGGAGCTCATCAAGGATTATGATATGAGATTGCATTATCATCCCGGGAAGGCTAATGTAGTAGCTGATGCATTAAGCCGCAAGAGCCATGTCAATACGTTAATGACAGGAGAAATACCCAAGGTGTTAGCAGAAAATCTTCGGGAACTATGTTTAGAAATAGTTCCGAGAGGCTATGTGGCAGCATTGGAGATTCAGTCAACTTTGATGGACAGAATCAGAGAAGCTCAGAAAACTGACAAAGAGATTGCTTCTATAAAGGAGAAAATGAGCCAAGGAAAAGCTAAAGGATTTCGTGAGGATGAGCACGACACCCTATGGTTTGAAGACCGTGTTTATGTACCCAATGACCCGGAGATCAGAAAGTTGATTCTGCAAGAGGCACATGATTCACCATATTCGATTCACCCAGGAAATACCAAGATGTATTTGGATTTGAAGGATATTTTCTGGTGGACCGGAATGAAGAAGGATATTGCGGAGTAAGTAGCAGTTTGTGACGTATGTCAGAGAGTAAAGGCAGAGCATCAGAAGCCAGCAGGATTGTTGCAACCATTGCCGATACCCGAATGGAAGTGGGATAAGTTAGGCATGGATTTTATCACGGGATTACCTAGGACTCGTTCAGGCTATGACTCGATTTGGGTCGTAGTTGATCGATTGACGAAGGTAGCTCATTTCATCCCAGTAAAGACCACTTACACCAGTGCTAAGTTGGCAAAGATATACATGACCAGGATCGTATGTTTTCATGGAGTTCCGAGGAGCATCGTATCAGATAGAGGAACCCAGTTTACCTCAAAGTTCTGGAAGCAGTTGCATGAGACTTTGGGTACTAGGCTAGAATTTAGTACAGCTTTTCATCCGCAGACAGATGGACAGACTGAGAGAGTCAATCAGATTTTGGAGGATATGCTGAGAGCTTGTGCGCTAGATTATGGATCTAGTTGGGACGATAATTTGCCATATGCAGAGTTCTCTTACAATAATAGCTATCAGACCAGTTTGAAGATGGCACCTTTCGAAGCTTTGTACGGAAGGAGGTGCAGGACACCGTTGTCATGGGACGAAGTTGGAGACCGCAGTTGTTTGGACCAGATCTGATTAAGGAGTCTGAACAGAAGGTGAAGTTGATTCGCGATAGGCTCAAGGTAGCCCAGTCCAGGCAGAAGAGCTACGCAGATTCTAAACGCAAGGAGACAGTTTACGAAGTCGGAGACAGAGCTTATCTTCGAGTATCCCCACTTCGAGGGATTAAGCGCTTTGGAGTTAAGGGGAAGTTAGCGCCATGATTTGTAGGACCATATCGAGTTTTGGAGCATATGGGAGAAGTGGCCTACAAGTTGGAATTGCCAGAAGAATTAACAGGAGTTCATGATGTGTTCCACGTTTCTCAGTTGAAGAAGTGTCACGCGGAGATGGCTGACATACCTTTGAGAGACACAGTGCCATTAGAAGCAATTCAGTTGGATAACAATTTGACCTATGAGGAGAAACCAGTAAAGATTCTTGAGTTTGCCAGCCGGGTTACTCGTAGCAAGGTTATCAAGTTTTGCAAAGTTCAGTGGAGCCACCACACGGAGGATGAAGCCACCTGGGAGCGAGAGGAAGATTTGCTCAAGGACCACCCTCACCTATTTTCTAGCCAACCCGAATCTCGAGGGCGAGATTCATCTTAAGGGGGGTAGGTTTGTAACATCCCAAATTTTCAATTTGGAATGTAATACATTAGATCATCATGCATATCATATTTTATTTTGCTTTTGGTTTTGATCCTAGAAAATCCTAAGCAACTCAAGGACCCACGGAGAGAGTTGGGGATTTCGTTATTTACATATTTGAGTTTTCTCAAATTATGTAAACAGGATCATTTGATTTTATTTATTTTATCATCAATTATTTCTATTACAAAAATATGAGAGAGGGAATAAAATGACTTTCCCAAAACATAGAAATATTGAGGATTTAATAAAAAATCAAATAAGTTTTATTTCGGAGTTTTTTGGTATTTTTAATTGAATTTAGGAAAAATGCGTGTTTTTCAAAGTTGTAGTTTAGGCCCAGATAAATGTACACTTTATCGGGCTTGATTTTAGAAACCCGGCAAAATTTATTTCGTGATTTTTGGAGTCGGTTTAGTATTTCTTTTTATTTTTCTTCCGAGCGGAATTATTTTAAAAAAAACGCGGAACCGACTGGGCCGTACTCGGCCAGGACACCGCCAGCCGAGGCTTTATAAGCCGCCGCCCCGGCCCGAGAGAGCCCAGCCGCCAGCCCCGAAACCCTAACCCTAGCTAGCCGCTGCCGCCACCGGAGCCGCGCGCCGCCCGAGGTTCGCCGCCGCCTCGACTTTCGTGTCTTTAAAAAAAATTCTGTTCGCCGTTTTTCTTTTTCATCGGATTTTCTGCGGTTATTTTCTGATCGCGATTTCTGATCCGATTTTTGTTTTAGTATAACTTTTCGCTCGTTTATCGGAATCAGGCGATTCAAGCGCCTGGAGTTTCGTCTCGAAACCCTCTTTCTGAATAATCAACTTAAACATGTTTTTGCTACTGTAAAATTTGCCCTAGATCCAAATTACTAGAACGAAGTTGTTTTCTTTCGCCGTTTGACTTCTTTTGCTTCGTTCGATTTGATTCTTTTTGCAAACCAGGGTTCTTAAGTTGAACTTTCTGGTTAGATCTCTATTTGAGTTTTACCTGTGCATTAGATGAGTACTTATTGTATGCTTGTTGTTTGTCTGCGATAGAATACCCGGAGTGCGCCGCCTGTTACTTCGAATCTCTAGGTTTCGCGGATCATCAGCAAGGCAAGTAACACTTTGATCATACCTTTTTCTACAACCCGGTTTTATTGCATTAGATCAATCTTCACACATTACATGATTAGGATCTAATTAAACTGTGGGATGGGAAGTAGATGAGGTAGTACCTATTACCTGTTTATTATCAAACCTTTGGGAGTTACTTCTACGTTTGCTTATTATGCCATGCTATGCTAGTAGACGTGGATTGGGTGAGTGAAATCCATGACAGTTGTGAGATTGTTAATTAATGGTTTATCTAAGGTGGCAACCTAAACACACATCTGGGTGGATTGAGGCACCTGGGTATCCCAGGACTTGCCTGTTTTTTTTATTTTGGACCGCCACCCAGGCTCAAAGGGATCATGAGATTATTCATACTAGAAACTTCCTTGTGCAGCCACAAGCCATTATGGGCTCTGGCATAGTTGATTAAGTTGTGCGAACTCTTACATTGGTAGACTAGCAGATGTAGGGGATGTAGGTGGTACGGTCTACCCGATCGTAAGGTGCTAGCGCTTCTGAAAGACTATGTCTCGGTCATCCGTCTTCTCAAACACCCTGTAGTGCGAGAAACCAAACGGAGGCGATCGAGTCTTGTGGGGAAAAGTGCGCAAACCTCTGCAGAGTGTAATAAACTAATCATGGTTAGCCGGGTCCCCGGTTATGGACATCTTGAGTATCTAGTACCTGGATTATCATGTGAATCTCAACATGTTACTCAAAAAAAATTAATTTTGTTGGGTTTGTTTAATGATGTTACTTAATTGGGATTGAGAATGCTGTCAACCATTCTCAATGTTTAACAACCACCATGATAGTAATTAAAATTATTCCTTTGAAGTAGGGAAAAATTGGCTTTACGCAAAAACTGTAACCATAGAGCTTTCCACCAGCCAAATATGCATATAGTATAGCTGTTGCATTCCATTACTCTCTATGTGTTATCTTGCCAGCATATTGCATGTGCTGACCCGTTTTCGGGCTGCAACGTTAATGTTGCAGACTTTTCAGACGACGATTGAGGAGTTTTAGGTCGTGGTTCTATACTCAGTGGTGCCGTTGGAGTTGATGGACTCACTTATCTTCCAAGCCTTCCGCTGTTAACGTTATTAGATGGCCTTAAGCCATATTTATTGTACTAAGTTCTCATTTGAGACACTCGATGTAATAAGTGTGTGATTGCTACTCTGCTATAAACCCTTCGAGTACTGTGTGGTGTCAGCATTACTGATCCAGGGATGACACCGGAGCACAGAGATCGGACTGTTTGAGGTCTGGTCGCTACAGAAGCACACAGCATAGTAAACAACCAACACATAAACATGACATGATGCACAATCAAGTATGATGCATGTCCGGTTTAATTATGCATGGCATGGCAAAGTGCAAACAACACTACAAGTTAAGTGGAGCTCAATATGCAACGGGTTGCATATTGACGGAACACCACATCAATTATTTAGTTCTCTCTCGTTTATGTACCCCAACAATATTAAATGTTGATTAACATGGAAAGGGGTGAAGCACAACAAAACTACCTATCTAGGCAAGTTTAAAAGAGGCCGGAACAACAAAACAACAAGTCCGGAAACTCCTCATATGCATATTATAGATTTGGTACTGTTCTACCCTAAACACAATTTTAGAATTGTTAAGCATGCAAAATGAAGCCACCATGTTAAACTAGGCAGAATTCTACCCTATTTACATATAAAGTTTATTTAAAATGGAGCTACGGTTATTTAGTTATGAATTAAAGCATTTTGACATGGCATAGAGGCAAATTATATGCAAACAACATTTTAAACATCTCAAACATAGATGAAAGTGGCAAATTATTAATCTACACAAAATTCTAAGCAAGTTTCATATATAACTTATTTTAATCCGATGCATGGTTTGTGAGATATTAAATGCATGAACTCTAGGGACTATTCTGCAAAACTGCGTTCTCTGGAAAAAATAACTAAATTCGCCAGGCAGAGAAAAAAAATGAAACGGGCTGAAACTGGAGGGGCTGGGAGCGCTGCTCACAGTGGGCCTTCGAGGCCTTTGGCGCAGTGAGAAAGGCGCTGGGCCTGAGAGGAGGCCACGGTTGACCTTAGCGCCGAAGCGACCCGGAGCGCGGTTGCGGCCCAGGCGCGCAAGAGGCACGCCGGCCTAGAGCTGGGCTTAGCATGGTGTGACGCTGAGGTCAACGCGCGTCTGGACGAGTGGACGTTGCAGAGGTTTGCAGGCGCGCTTCTCTCCCTTGCTCGAACAAAACAGAGGAAGAAGGCGCGGCGGCTGCGGGTCTTGGGCGCGGGAGGTCGATCCAGACCGGATCGAGGCGAGCTGGGCCTTGGCGCGGATCTGGCTCAAGGGGAAGGAAGCAGGTCGACGAAGTAGAGGATCGAGCGGGCCGCGCTTCGCCTTGGAGCAGGACGACGGCGGTGGCCTAGCGCGTCTCTGGCGAGGTTCAGTGCGCGGGATGGCCGGGGAGGCGGATCCGCAGCGGTGGAGGTCGGGGACGACCCATTCTGGCCGAAGGCGAGACCATGGGCGGTGCTGGCAGTTCCTGACAATGTCGGGGTTGCTGGTCGGGGCTCGGCATCGGAGGTTCATGCTTCGGGTGCCCCTGGCGGCTCGCTGGTTCGAGTCCCTGAAGACAGAGAGGGAGAGATCATGAGAGGGAGGAGACCGCAACGGGGAAAAAGAAAAAGAGAAGGGGCGCGAGGTAGAGAGGAAATTTGCTCCGGCGAGCTAGCATATAGAGGAGGCAGGGATCAGGCGCTGGATCGGGGTCGGGGAACTCCTCACTCTCGGGAACGAGAGGAGCGGGAGGCTGTGTGCTGGTTGGTGGGACACGAAAGGCGAGGAAGATCAGGAGTGGCTGGTCGGTGGATGGATGCATCGGGAGGATCCCAAGGTGGGAGAGGAGTGGCGGCGGGGAGAAGGATTGGATGGGACAGCCCTCCTAGGATCTAGGGTTAGACTAGTTATATAGTGAGTGGGTTAGATTAGGGGCGATCACGTCCCTCCGATCGTAATCGGGCGGTCGAGAAAAATAGACTAAGAAGTCCAATAAATAAAATGGAGATGTTTTGTAGATGTTTGGGGATGATCCGGATCCAACGGTGATGATTGCCCGGGTCGGGTTCGGGACAATTTCGGACGCGCACGTGAGGGGTTCGATGCACTGTGCAGAGGGGGTTTCGGACCGTGCGGTCGCATCGGACAACTCCGGAAGCGAAGAGGGGAAGGAGGATGGACTAGGTGGGCTGTGGCGAGACTGCGAGGGGGAGAAGAGAGAGAGAGGGCCCGGCATCTGTTTCCGGAGACCGAAAACGTCCGACGTTAGACCGACTATAATGTCGCTATAGTTATCTGTTGGGCTATCAAACGAACTCCGAATGCGATGAAACTTGGCAGGCGGTCTATCTACACTATAATAAGACCACACACCAACTCTCATCCCATTCCGAGAACATTTTCCGGCCACTTATAAAATAATATTTCGGACATGCCGCGGGCATGTGCAAGTGTGTCTGGGCTCAGGACGGACAACGGAAGGAATGAGCAGACCGGGACGGATGCAAGTTTTGAAAACATGATGATGCAATGCACATGATGACATGACAAGATGCAACACGCAAGAAAAAGACATGGCAACAACAGCGAATAACTAGAAGACACCTAGCACATCGGTCTCGGGGCATTACAACACTCCACCACTACGAGAGGATCTCGTCCCGAGATCTAGAATGGCATTGGAGGGAAAACGGAAGAGAAAGAGAAGAGGTAAAACTAAGTTGCTTCTTTGACAAACGAGTGAAACCAAGGAACCTTGAGAGATTGAAAAAAATCGAGAAAGAACACAAGAAGGTGAATAAGGTCGAAAACACTCCTTTAGAAAAGAGAAACAAAGAACATTGCGAAAAACCTTGAGGTTGAAGGGCAAGATAAATATTGAAACCACTCCGGTTAAAACAAGATAGAAAAGGATTAAGAATGATATAATTTGGACAGCACTCCGACTACAAATGAAAACCAACAACGAAAAAGAATAATCTTGATATGGTCTTATGAAATACATCTCAAAATATGAGGTGATAACTAGCCACTTACGGGAAAAAAGAATTGGATTGATATGAGCGAGGAGGCGAGAAACTTATTTCGCCGGAAGGATGAAAGAAGAACTTGGGTCCTTTATAAACACCATAAATAGCAACAAACCTTAGGGAAGGCTTTAGGTGAAATATAACCCAAGGTAAATCCAAAGAAGAGATTGATGGATTTAAAATATCTCATTTTTGATAACTTGTGACTCACGAAGCACGAAGGGAAATCATCAAGAATGACAT
>NW_024115039.1:0-7601 GCF_003073215.2 Triticum urartu | reverse complement strand
CCAGTTCCCCCGCCGTCTCCGGCAGCTCTCCTACCCGGACGATCTCTGGTCATCGGCGGGAGGGGAGTCACCGGATCCCGTGTGTGGCTTGTTTAGCAGTAGTTTTAGGGCTAGCGTGCTTAGGTTTTCAGCCGGCCATGGTGACTACTTTGGTGGTGCTGTGACGGCAGCAAATAAATTTCCTCTGGATTCCTCTTCGACATGCTCCTCTTTGTCGTCAGAAGTGGATCTGGTTGGTCTGGTGTCGTGACGTCTCCAGCGGCGGCGACAACTCGGTGGAGGCCCTATGTGCTTCGATCCCGTTGCCGCGATGGTGTTTGCTCCGGCGCCGTGGTCGGGATTGGAGGCCTCGTTCCGGATGCAGTGGGGTCGCCGGTGTTATCTCCTTCGAGAATGACGGCGGCGACCTGATCTGAAAGATAGCCGGTTCGGCACAAGAAAGACGGGTCCAGGATAGCGGCTTCGGGTCTTCTCTCCAACATTGTTGGATGAGTGCAGTGAAGCCGTGGATAGAAGATCGTGGGGATGATCACGGTGGACGAGCCGCAAGGTCTCATACCACACGGTGGTTTGCTTCATCTACTTACAACGCAGCTTTGTCTGTTATGTAGCTAATTCTATCCTTGGCAAGTTCGCGTCTCCCCTCTTTCCGATGAAGTTTTTGCGACGGCGGCGTACGGCGGTGAGAGCTGGTTGTTTTTGCTTTTAGGATCCCAAGCGTTTCTTTGCAATTTTTTGTGTGTTTCTTCTTGCAATGTGTTGTACCGTATGTGTTCTGGATGCCTCTTGATTGTGGTTATGTGTGGGTTTGTAATTCTGCTCATGAATAAATAACACGTTGTTTACCTCAAGAAAAAACTCCACGAGGCTAAATAAATGCTAGGCCCACTTGTCAGCCTCAAACATCCTTTCTTCTTCCTTCCTCCACTCAATTTTGGCAAACGTTCGAAGGGGGGCAGAATTTGGATAAGCAACTAGTGATGGGATTGGAGTAGTGAACTTGCTTTTTATTCCCAAACTCTTGGTTACACACACATGGGAATAACGAGTTGGAATTTGCATTTTAGAACACGATGTCGCACGAGTGTGCGGCCATGAGGACTGTGAGCAGGCGGAGCAAAGGCTGCTGCACTAGGAGGTGCCAAGCGTCCCGTACGTCGAACAAGGATGTATTCGATGTCAAGCTACAGCACTAGCAGGTGCTCTGCCTCCGATTGAGCGAGGAAGGTGCTGCACTGAGCATCAACATGATGGCGAAGAAGTACTGGATCCAGTTGTCATGAACTGCCAAACCTGCTTATCTTCTAATTCATCTTGGTCGTCCAGTATGCAATCGACGAAGGATGCGGAAGGGTTGGTTACTCTGCGACTTGCCAGGGGCAAGTCACTTAATCCATGTGCATAGCACACGCCCGTGCTGGTGCTCCTGTTGCCTACCATACCTATCGCCCTACAATTTTCCGGTCAACACCCTAAAACAATGTTATTAGAGTGTACAATTACAGTCCTAGAGAAAGAGGCAGCACCAAAAACTCTACTTATGCAAGGAGCGTGGTATGGTAGAGAAGAATATGAAGAGTCTATGTAAAGATAATCAACTCTACCCATGTTTCGAGAGTTGGCACATGCAGTTATTTCATTTACTGTGGTCATGTTTGGTTCAAAACTTGAATTCTAAGGAGAGCATAATACCATGCATGGTTCAAATGGAAAGGTACTAGGAGTAACATAATTTGAAGAAGTCTTCGATGGCCTCTTTTGCATTTTTTAAACGGTCGTCAGTAGTCACTTTACTAAAATATCATCTTAATTAAATATGTATTACACCATCTTAAACTAATGGATTCCTGTGTATGTTTCCTCTCACATCAGCATCACTAGTTTAATTGGACATGCAATGTTTGCCTTTTAAATAGAGCAAATGCATTTGTGAAGACAAGGACGGAAGAATTTGAGCTCATTTTTATTGTCAATCATGCCGAATGGCCAATGGTCATGTGTGTGTCCAAACAGAAAAGCTTTAGATGTCAGCCGAATTTCATTCCCATCTAATCCTTGGGATGGATGACACCCTTGCTGGAACAGCAACTACACACATGCAACAGCTACCGCTCCTCCATTGAATGATATTCAATAAATTTCACTTTGGGAGATGATTCAAATGTATGTCCCTGATTTGGATTGACATCTTAGTGTACAAATCTATCTAGGATATGAAATTTTGACAAAAAATAACCACCCAATTAGCAAGGTTTGTCCCTAACTAATATCAATTAAAGAGATGATGGACGAAAATATCCTTTTCAAATACCTAGCTAGTTCTCAAATTTGTATGTCCTCTTACGCAAACTTTGAATTGTAAAGGTGATTCATTTTGGTTATCCTTGATTACTGTTGTTTGGTTCACCTGGAGCACGCCATGCACATGTATGTTTAAAGGCCACGTTCCGAGGGCCTCTTTGACAACAGTCGTTTTATTCCACCTGGTTTGTTTTGCCGTTGTGTGCTAGATGTAGGAATGTGTTGCCCGGTGAGGAGATCAACTACATCCAATTTTAATTTAGCTGCACATGAGTCGCCTGGAAATGGAATTTGGGTCAATCAATTTCGTATGAACAAGGCAGCCGATGGAGGGAAGGAAGAAGCCCTTTCGGGATATGTTAGGGTGGCAGGCGACCCCATTATCTATTTTAAGGTTGTGGGGTGGTGTAGGTTCGTCGGAAAAACTGGTCATCGCTAGGGTTAGAGGGATGGCCGCACGGCTGAGAGGAGGCGGTTAAGGGTGGGGCGGGGTGGCGAGGCTGGAGCAGGAGCGCCGCCGGCCGCAGATGATGGGGCTGGTTGTTCAGCCGGTGGTACGTTAGGCTGAAGAAGCAATCTTGACCACTTGTTTTGCATCGGACGGCTAAAATGAATCAATTGACTCAAATTGATTTTTGTGTTGACTTACCCCTAGCCAACCCCGTCCAATTTTATGTGGTCGTATGGACTCGTACTAATCAAGACTAGTCCAAACTGAGATTTATTGTGTCATACTTTATTGAAAAAGTTGAATTCTATATATGTCTATAAGAAAAGGTTTGTAAGTAAGTTTGGACAGAAATCGGATGTATTGGTTCCATCTACATAGGATGTACACACTGACAATCAAAACGTGAGATTTCAAAAGCACAGTTCAAATGGAAAAGTACTAATGAAGTCTTCAGGAGTCTCTCTCCCCTTCTTTCACAGTTTCTTCTTGTCACGACACTAAAATAATAAAATATCATCTTAGGTAAATATGCCTGACGACATTTCTCTTTTGAAGTAGTATCATGAGAATTTGGAGAAAAGGAATTTTCCAAATTCATCAAAGACCTATCCCATGAACAAGTTGTAGAAAAAAGAGTAGTTCCTTCTTCATTGCCATCATTCAGTAAAATATTCCTCTGCATTCAGCAACTGCCATGGGTTTAGTGTTGAGCTCATCCTCGAACTAGTTCACTAGATGAAAGAGGCATAGCTCGAGTGGATATAGGGCTTCAACTGAGGGGGGTTTGTGTTCCCTTCATGGGATCGAGCACCACCAAAGAGCCCTCTAGAGAGAAGAGCTAGGCGATGTCGACTCATCATGAGTTCATGACCATGTTGGAGAAACAAAGTTACGATGTGGAAGAAACACCTGGCATGTGGGTCGGTACACCTACCATAGTGGCATATGGATCCAAAGTTTGAACCTATTGTTTTTTCCTAAACTGGTTAGACCTTGTGCAAATTGCAAATTAGTATAGGACACTATGGAAAAAGTGCAACAAGTTCAATTTTACATGATCCAACGGCAATATAGTGTAATTTATTTGGATTGAGCAGCGATTGTGCTAACTTTTTCCCTATCTTATTTGCATGTACCCATAGATGAATTGCATCTTTCCCAAGCTACGATGAGGTTGCATCGGGCTGTGTACGGTCATGATTCTCTTGAGCCCAAGCAGCCCGTACCACTTGCTCGAGCAGCTGCACACCTTTATGGACAACATGTATTAGTCGACAGTACCAGCCGTGCCACCATTAGAAAGTGGTTTCATCGTCTACCAGAACCATGAAGATGTGCTTGGACCGCATGTCTTTGCTAAAGCCAAATTTAGAGTCCCAAAAGCACATCTTGGGATGTTTGTTTACTCTAGAAAGAACATACACATGGTACGATTTGTGTGAACTAATTGTGTACATGGCTTTTGACCAGTATCAGAGGATGCAATGGTGCCACTATGCTCAGTTCCTTTGTTAACCTTGTGAATGCAAACATCGGATCAAGGACGGGAACAGAATAACAAGTATGCCATTTCATCTCCCTAGCCAGATCACTGTAGCTAGTTGTTTGGTCCATCTAGCATATCGAGAGTTAACTCGTTAATTCACTTATCTGTTCCTTTTGATGTCGGGCCATGGAAAAAAGATCAGGCCCGTTTACACACACAAAATCAGATACTCTAAACTCTCAGCACATGTCTTTCTTATGCAACCAACTATAAAGACATTTTCCCATCGACAATAACACTAAATGCACATAGTTTTCTCGAAAATAAAACCTGCTACTACGAAAAATATCGTACAAAAGGCCTTATTTTTTACTATTGAGGAGCCCTCTACTCCCAAATTTTATTTGAATGAAGCTAATACGCGTTGATACATAAATTAAGTTTCCAGTTACTCATACAAAAAACGTATACAACACTATCCAACAGGAAACACTGGATATACTATCCAACAGGAAACACTGGATAAGATAGCGTAACCGGTGTTCTTTTGTACATCCGGTTAGATTTTTTTGCTAACTCAAGGCTTAGAGGTCCTCCACGTTCCTTGAGGTTCCACATCTTCTCATCATTTTTACCTTCTATGTTGACCCTGTTTGTTGGACCTGGATATAACTAGTAGCTTGATTACATTGAGATGTAACTCTGACATATACACCACTTTGTGCACACAGAATCCAATCCACCTTCTGTTTCCGGTGGTCCCGTTGCCTATCATTCCTAACAATCTTTACCATTTTCCCGATCAACGCGCTTGAGCAATATTATTAGAGCATACAATTACAATTCGAGATGAACACATGGCACCAAAACTCCACTTATATAAGACATGCAACATGGTAGAGAAGAACATGAAGACTTTATGTAAGAGGGTGAACTCTGCCAAAGTTTCGAGAGTTGGCAAAGGCAGATATTTCATTTATTGTGGACATGTTAGGTTGAAAACTTGAATTCTCTGTTTAGTAGAAGAAAGAAAGCACGAGCATATAAGTTGTCTATCACAATACCATGCACAGTTCAAATGGAAAAGTACAGAGTTTGGACAAGTCTGTGGGAGTTTCCCTTTCTTTGACAGTCTCTTCAGTAGCCACTTGATTGAAATATCATCTCAAATAAATATATACTACACCGTCTTCATGTCAAACAGTCAAAATATCATGAGAATTTGGGGAAAACAGAATGTCACAACTCATCAACAACTATCCAATCCACAACTCTGTAGAAATAAGAACAATTCCTTCTTCACTACCATAATTCATAAACAACAACCAAGAAACTGGTCACCCTTTAAAGACTTACAGGTGATGAGTGTCATTCTATGGCCATTTTAACGCAATGCTGACAAACAGCTATGGACGTTGCTGACAAACCCAATATAAATTACCTATGGACAAGGGAACTCGTCGTGGCACGAAGTGAGGCAAGGTCACCAGAAGTGAAACCCTTTTTCCTTGCCTCTATCACCGAGGGAGGGTATTTGTAATGAGATCTCTATTGGTTGGCATGCTGTATTCATCACCATCCTCCAGTGTTCGTTACTGATTCCGGTGTGGTTTGACATTGCCTGGTTTCCATCCAAGTTCCCGAGCTCTTTCCTCCCACAAAGCAGTTAATTTCCTTTGACCGAGCAGCGACTCGGCTGACTTCTCCCTAGCTTCTTCACATGTATCCATACCTGAACTGCATTTGTCAGCCTCCTTTTGATACTGCGAAGCTAGTTTTTTAGCCTCGAGCAACTTTACATCGGCTTGTTGCTGAGCTTCTGTTGCTTCCTCCTCTCTCTGCTTTAGCTCTTCTATTAGTAACTCTGTTTCCTCACCGGAAGCATGATTCTTGACCTCTTTGAATTGCTTGGCACAGTCTGGAAACATCAGAAGCAATAATAACCAGTTAATCCAGTCACAAGATAATTACAAGATATGCTATGGAATATACGTGACCTTGGGTGCTTCGTTGAACTACTTAGCATAATATCCAAGTCAAGACTAACTGTAAACATGGAGAAAAATAACTGAGCTACTTGGTTAAACTACTAATGAAACAGAGTATATCATGGATACAAACTAATTACAGAGTGTGGAGAGAACAATAAACATAAGAAAATATTTCCACATGTAGCAACTAGAGCAGTAGACATCTTTCAGACTATAAGGACAAAGGAAGGCATCGCAGATTGAACTTGAGAATCAAAGAACAAATATTGCAATGCTCATATGTGATAGCACCAAGACAAGACAGGCATCAACCTTTCAGTATCATGGCATGTTATACATTCAACTCTATCTTGTTTAGTGAAATACACAATTACTCCCAGTATAAGGCTACAATGTGAACCAATGTTCTGACTTCTGAATAACTGAAAACTTCTTGGCCTCACCCCCAAATTTCAAGCATAGCTCAAGTTATAATCGATCAGCCATGGCAAGGCCAGGCATAGAAAATCTGATGCATAATAAGCATTGAACAAACTGAGGAAGTTAAGCCATACATACTTGTTAGGACATTCAGATCACAGGTTAGAATGCCCCCAATAAATGAAAGTCGACAGATCCCATAATTTACATATCATGCCAAGTTCTTAGCCTATCCACAGTACTACCATGTCCCATCCACAGCAGAAAGCAATACTAGTTAAACAACTGACAAGGCAGACAGTGTCATGGATACAATCTAATTTAAGAGTGCAAAGAGAACATAAACATAAGAAAAGATTTCCAGTTTTCCACGAATAGCAACTAGAGCACCACACATCTTTGAGTAGACTAAGGACAAAGGATGCTACCCCAGGTGGAGCTTGAGAATCGAATAACAAATAGTATTAAAATGCTCATACGTGATAGCACCGACACAAGATTTCAGTAGCATGTCATGTTATACATTCAATTTTATCTTGTTCAGTGACCATACATAATTACTCCTAAATAAAGCTACAACCTGAACCCGTGTTATGACTTCTGAATAAGTGAAAACATCGTGGTCGCACACCCAAATTTCAAGTATGCTTATAATTATAACAAACTGAGCAAGCTAAACTGTGCATTATTGTAGGACATTCAAGTCACAGATTAGAGTCCCTCAAAAAAACTCTACAGATCCCCTAATTTACATATCGTTCTAAGTTCTCAGCCTATCCACAGTCCTACCGTGTCCCGTCCCGTCCACAGCAGAACGCAATTTTGAGCGGTTACAAACGCATTGCTCGCACAGCACAGAAATGTTGCACGGGGAAGGCAGGGAAAGATCTGGGCGGGTAGGTCGGGCACCGACAGCAAGAGGGGTGGGTACCTTCCGGGAGCTGGAGCAGCG
>NW_024115038.1:0-10590 GCF_003073215.2 Triticum urartu | reverse complement strand
GCGGGCGACGGCCTTGAGAGAGAGAGAGAGAGAGAGGATGGGCGTGTGTGGACGGGAGCACGTGGTGGGCCAAGGAAGGAAAGGGAAGAGAGAGGATAGAGACACTGGCAGATGGGCCAGCACCTGCAAAACGGCGAAAATAGCCCCCCAGGCGCCCCCAGCTCCCTGGGTTTGCATTGGGGTCGCCGGCTCTATTTTTAGCGGGCGACGGCCTTGAGAGAGAGAGAGAGAGAGAGGATGGGCGTGTGTGGACGGGAGCACGTGGTGGGCCAAGGAAGGAAAGGGAAGAGAGAGGATAGAGACACTGGCAGATGGGCCAGCACCTGCAAAACGGCGAAAATAGCCCCCCAGGCGCCCCCAGCTCCCTGGGTTTGCATTGGGGTCGCCGGCTCTATTTTTAGCCAAATCCGGCGCTAATCGGGCTCGTGGGGGCGTGAGTGGTATTTTTTTTGTCCGCCGGCGATGAAAAAGTGCTCCCGGGGGCCTTTCTGGGGGGCGGGTGGAGATGCTCTCAGAGTGTGTAAATGCGATGGACAGAGGCTGTTGTGACCTTGCTCGGAGCTTCTAACGGGATTTTTTTTTCTAATGCATCTTGGGACATTTCAGTCAAAAAACAGTAGTATTAAAAAATAATTCACTAATTGCTGGTGAAGCAAAAGCAGAGCATACACGCTGTGTTACATCTCAGTCGACACCAGTACAACAAGCGAGTGTGGTGTCTAGTGACTGCACACAATAGTACTACTACTTCAGAACTAGCTCTAGGACACACACTTAAATCCTAACAGTACGACAGACCACCCAAATGACTCACTTAAAAGTAAACCAAACCCAGGATCAAGACACAGATTCCCAACGATACAGTCATACAAAAGAAATCACCAAGTTGAGTTCGCCAAGAACAGAAAGATCATGTGTAATTCGACATTGGATGTGGATCTTCCTTCCTTGTGGAGACGTGTGGGTCATTCCGGATGGTGCCGTGTCCATCCTCCCTCGAGTAGTCACAGCGGGATCGAACTGACGCAGGCGAAGGAGGTTCAACCGGTGGTGATCTCTAACAGCGTCAAGCACGGCAGGGTAGGTGTCCAGCCATTCTAAGAAGTGGCACTGCATAGACTGCGAAAAAATGGATAAAAAAACCCAAAATCTCAGCAACGTGGTGAGCCAAAAGAAATTGACAAACACGCAAATCAAGTCGACTCCATAGGATGCACGTGCACTTGTAGTATCTGTTTCCGGGCCTTTTTCCACTGGTGGAGTGGATATGTCACTCAACACTCCAAGGCCGCAAATTAGGGCAGGGGATGACAGCATGTGGACTGGAGGAGGCAGAAGCCGCCATGGATGCAGATGCGAGAACAACGCGAGGTAAAAGGGGATCCGGGGGTGTGGGGGAGGTGAGAATGGGAGATGGACCTGCAGGCGAGTGGATGGAGTAAATAAAAGGGGGCGGTGCATTAGGACGAAGACTCATCAGGACTCGGGACTGTCAAGCGGTCCACCTGTGTTGAGGTTCCGGTCCAGGAAAACAAGCCTGCAAGTAGACCGTATAAGACCAGCGCTGTTGATCGCATTAAATGGCAACGGACAAACACCGCGGTCACTGTTTGATATTTACGCCTCTGATCGCAATACAGGAAAGAATACACCCATGTGCATCAATCTCGAGGTTGACCAACGGCACAGATAATAGTATTATATGGTAGTATGAGCCATATCGAATTTCCGATTGTTACTATTATTCATGTGTAAAGTTTCACAACAAAATAACTTTTGTGGTATTTTTATGAATAAAATATCGATACTATATTAAGCTTACTATTCACACATTTTGTAGTTGCAATTTTGTCTTTTTGCAAATAATACCACGAAAAACTTTTTGTCACGAAACTTGACTTGTCTACCATTATATTTTAATTTATTTCGCTAAATCAGGTACATGTGCACCTAGGTTCCAAAAATCCACACATTTTAAACGCTAAATCGATTTCATTTTCACTTGATTTTGTTAAGATGAATCTGTTTATCGATTCCATTTCAGTGGGTAAAATCTTGTATTTTTTGTTTTGTGAATTGATCACATCATTGCAAATTATGATTGCATAAACAATTCAGTTTATATTGCATTAATCTTAATCCGACTGAATGTTTTCATCACATTTGTACTAAAATTGTATACCTTCTTAATTTTAGTTTTACCACATTACATATTTAATGTGAATAGTTTTACCACATTACCACATTATAATGTCGCTAGATTTTAATATAGTGTTATCACTATGAACTCGTAATTGAGTCAGAGAAAATTTGGCTTATACTTAATGTCTATTTAGTTTTAATATTATTACATATCATGTTTGTGATTTGCAAACCTTAATGTCTCATACATGAGAAATGTTGTACCTACCTGAACTTCTCCCTACTCTGTCTAAAAAGCCTCGTCCAAGAAAATACTAAAAGAGAAAGCGGATTTCATTGTTAGTCATTGATTACACCGAGCTCGGTGGGATCTAGGGCAAATGACTGTGATTATGTTTAGTATCAATTTTGCCGTACTCGATGGGATTAGGGCGGATGCTTCTGATTACGTCTAGGATCGATTAGGTCTAGGGCTATTGTGATTTCGGATCGATGGGATGATGTAGGGTTCATTTCTTTTGTGAATTGACTGCATCATTCCAAAACAATTCAGTTTCGATTGTATTAATCTCTGAATGATTTCATCACATTTGTACTAAAAATTTATACCTTCTTAATTTTAGTTTTACCATATTACATACTTAGTGAGAATATTTTTATTAACTTAACCTGCCACATAATAATGTCACTAAATTTTAGTAATATAGTGTTATTGGTTATGAACTCGTAATTAAGTCAGATAAAATTTGGGTTATATTAAATGTAAATTGTATTTGTAACAAAAGTTCTCCTTGAATTATATTTTGACAATTGCACAACATAACACACTCACGCGCGCGCACGCACGCACATACACATATTGTGTATATATAAATTGTGTCTTGTGTTTTAATATTATTACATATCATGATTGAGTGTCTAGACCGTAATGTCGAATAAATATCTTAACAGTTGGTTCTAGACTTGTAGTGTATGGTTCGAAAATCTTTGCTTTCGCTCAACTTTCTATATGAAGCAAAGATCATAGTACACCGTTGATACAAGACACGGTAAGGAAACCATCAAAGCATATCAAAAGAAATTAGAACAAGCGAAACCAAACAAAAAAGTGACATGAAGATATTGTCGGGCAATAGCACACGATAGCTTGAGCCCACCGCCATAGTCCGACCACCGGTGCCTTAGCTCCATGACAATGCCTTCAGGAGGATCATAGTGCAAAGCATTGCCAATCACGAGTCCGAGCAGGCATGGCATGGAGCCTTGTCCTTGAAGGGACACCCGCGACGGTGTCCTCAAGTGGAATGCGGCACTGGCACCAAAGCGCGGAGTTTTCACTCGGACCCTCACCCGACCACCTTGAGGCACCTATGTCATAGCCACGACGAAGACTAGTCCACCCGATCCAGATCTGGGCACTACCACTCCCGCGAGAAGAGCAAGGGCCAAGGTCACCCGCTGCTATAGCCCATGCCGCCAACACGACCAAGGGTCACAACCACCGCCATCATGATGGAGCCCACCAAAGAGCCCACCACCTGAGGCCGCCGCCCCGACATCCAGTGTTAAACCTCTTACCGACTCCAAAACGCATAGACACCAGCCATCAGGAAAGGAAGCATGCACCTCACACTACAAGAAACCTGTTAATCCATGACGGATTTTCGGTGACAATTTCAAAATCGTCATGAACGGCCTGGTACAGCACCGCAAGCCCGCCAAAAGCCCGCCGGAAGCCCTAAAAATTTCCCCGTATAAAGCCTAACCCTAAGACACACCCGTCCCTTATCTCTTTTCTCCGTCCGCCGCCACCACACATCGCATCTTCTCATCCCCGTCCTCCACCACCACGCATCTCCTCGTCCCCGTCCCCCGCCTCCACGCCTCCCATCTTCTCCACCCCGTTCTTCGCCTCCACCTCCCCGCCTCCAACCGATGAGGGCAACCAAGATCCATGGCGATGGCGGCTGAAGCGGCCCGATGGAAGCGGAAGCCAACCATAGCCGATGCGGCGAGCAGCTGCTGCTCGCAAGCAACGACCAGGGCCATGGATCTACTGCAGAGGCCTTCTACTCCGTCTCCTAGGCCGCGTAGCTGCCTCGTCGTCCGGAGATTCGGATCAGCCAGCGCGGGACGAGGAGTGGACGACGACGCCCCGCACAAGGTCCCTCCCTACCCGCCCCTGGTGTCCTTTCTCCTCCATTCATTCTTTCTCTGTCCCATTCCCAATCGAGTTTTTTTGCTTTGATTCAGATCAGCAGGAGCTCTCCGTCTCTCCAGTTCCATGGACGGTGACGACCGGCACCCCACCCTTGAGCTCGATAGCGAGATCGTCCGCCCCGACCACCATGATTCCCCACAGAACAAGGTCGACCCTCTCGCTCTGTTTTTCTTTCCTTTCCAAGTGATTACTGCTCTTCTCTAGCATAGTTCTCCAAGGGCTCTCACATTTTCTTGTACTGAACCATGATGCACAAAACGTGGCTACTTTGTTTTCGCACATGCAAGTTACAGCCAACTAGCATTGCGAGCAGCAACAATGTAGAATTTCTGAGATCTGCGAGTTAGTTAAAGCTGCTAGTTCAATAAGTAAACGCCTATGAGATGCTCCTGTTGGTTCCTTGCTACTCTATGCACGCAGCAAGGATGTTATTGCCAGTGGGGTAGGTGACGATGCTATCTGCTATTTTCCCGAGGAGAAGAGTACCATGGTATCTTATACTTCCACTGAACATTCAAATTCTGGCAACTCTTGATTTATCTCCATGGAATCTACTCCCTCCGTTCCGAATTACTTGTCTTGAATTTGTTTAGATATGGAGGTATCTAGCACTAAAATGAGTCTAGATACGTCCGTATCTAGACAAATTCAGGACAAGTAATTCGGAACGGAGGGAGTGCTTAGCTGACCACTTTGTCCATCTAATATTTGTGGCAGATAGTGGGGCGCGATGTTCCAACATGGTTTGTTCATTTTTTTTGTAAATGCAGTGACCACCCTTAGAGAATTTTGGAAACATAAAGTAGTCCCCTCATTGTACAATAACACTGTATTTCACAGTATTCTTAAATTTAGGTTGTTAATACACTCCTCACATTTTTTCCATGACATGGATATGTTCAGAAGAGTAAAATGACCTCAGCAATGTAAAGTAGATTAAAACGGGCATAATACTCACGATTCATATACTTTGCATGACTAGTCCAATGTCTGCCAGCAAGTGTTGTGTTATGCAAATTTCTAGTAAATGATGCAATAAACAATTTCCTCATGTTTTATTGCTAAGCTTTTTGGTAAACTGTCAACATTGCCTTAGAATATTTTTTGTTAATCTGATGTGTTTCAAGTAACTAGAATCGGGGCAATGAAAGTGCTAGTGCTTTGAAGTTATGTTCTTCTACAGGTCTGCACATATATTTCTGCGAGTCATTTCATTGCTTAAAAATTTGAAGGAATGCTAAATTTATTACTTGATGGCTTATACCTGCACTTAGTGTTATATTTCTACATGCACGTTACTTCTAGATGCTTGGAGGCATGAAGTCATGCTCGAAATTCCATAGTGCCTTAACCATCAATGGCAACATAATTATCAAATCAAGTTCACAGATAAACTTACAAAACACATCAAGTCTTTGATGTTTTTGAGCTAGTCCCGTCGCCAGTTTTTTCACTCAAAATCTGGGGCACGTACACAACTTGTTTCGAGTAGTAGTATTCTTCTTTTTCCTTTTCATGTCGTAGCTTAGAAAGACCACTCTAATGGTAGGTCAACAAAAAGTCTAGCATAAAATCTATATTGGCCATATTGATTAGTATTTTTCTTCAAAATCTGCCTTGCATACAGTATACTGACATGCAATAGCCACTCCCCACTTCCGGGAAGGTGCTGGATCTAGCCAGGCCGATGTGCCGAACAGTTCATCAATTAAGAGCTCTGTGCGGTCGCGCGGATGTGTTAGGGCTGAAGTTTTCCTTCACAGTTTGTATTCTTGTTGCTTGAAATCTCCATCAGGTGCACAACAACGAAAAAACCTCAAAAAATAACAGAATTTTCTTTAGGAAGCGGGCTGCAAAACGTGGGAAAGTGTCCAGTTCAAGAGAAAATTCCTTATTTGACATTGTCTTAAAATCTGGTTCCTTATTTGACACTGGAAAAGTTTTTCTTCCTTATTTGACACTAGTCTTAAATTTTATTCCCTATATGACACTTCCGTCCATTTTAAGCCTAAATGACACCTGAAAAGACGATTTTGCCCCTTATGCGGTATGTGTGTGCACGCGCGTGTGTGCTGGTGCGTGTGTGGGTGCACGCGCACATGTGTGATGCTGCTGCATGTGTGTATGTGCATGTGAGCTGATGCGTGTGTGTTTGCTTCTGCGTGTGTACGTGCGTGTGTGTGTGTGCTGTTGCGTGCCTATGTGATGCCTGCGTGTGTGCTGCTACTGTGTGTGTGTGCTGCGTGCGTGTGTTGCTGCGTGTGTGTGCGCGTGCATGTGTGTTGCTGCGTATGTGTGTGCGTGTGTGTGTGTGTGTGTGCACACGCGCGCGTGCGTGTTGTTGCGTGTGTGTTGGTGCATGTGTATGTGTTGCTGCGTGTGTGCTCCTGCCCTTGCACTGATGCCGTGTGTGTGCGCTATTGCGCCCCCACACATACCACATGAGAGGCAAAATAGTCTTTTCAGGTGTCATTTTGGCTTAAAATGGATGGAAATGTCATAAAAGTAATAAAATTTAGAACTTGTGTCAAATAGGGAAGAAAAAATTTTCCAGTGTCAAATAAGGAAGCAGATTTTAAGATAGTGTCAAATAAGGAATTTTCTCCCAGTTCAAAGCATCGATGCATGCTCTAGTGTCCGTTATCTATAATTTTTTATTTGTTTAACAATTCCATATCGTATCTTTCTCTTGAACATACAGGTACATGTCTTCTTTTGCTGTCAAGTATCATTACACATGATAATTAATACAGATCTACATGAAACTTATATGTAGCAGATATTATGTTATTCAGTTTTCACATTTGTTACAATTCTCTTCTTTTTATTTATATCTAACATATCGAATGGTCTTGTAAATATGCTAGGTATGATTGCATAGTGGGCTACTTGGTGGTGCCAATAACAATCAACATGACATATGCATAGTGTCCATCAGGAGGGCCGACGACAAGATGAATAATAACTTTAGTAGTTTAATTGTTCTCTTTGTGTGAGCTGGATTGTACTGTTTCCTAACTTTGTTGAGTGATATTTTGTCAACCTATATTGTAAAATTACCATTTCCTGAAGGATCTTGTAAACTTCTATATTGTAAATACCTGCGGATGATTGCATATTGATTCATATATGTATGTATGAAACTTTGGAAATACTTTGTCTTGGGCCATAGTTTGCATTATGATTTGTGGAACGCATTCTGCTTAAAAATGTACTTGGTGAAAATTGGGCCGAATGAAATAGGCTAATGGCAGAACTAAATTTATATTGCCCCTAAATCCATGACGATTTCTGTGACAGAAACAAGTGTCCATGTAGGTAGCCACGTCATCGCAGTTGGTCAATTGAAAATCCTACGTGGCGTCAGTCCATGACGGATTGTTCCGTCACAATGGTTTGGGCCTTGGGCGGGCCTGGGGCAAATCCATGACAGTGAAAATCCGTCATGGGCAGCATGATGTCAAATTATGACGCGATATACATGACGGACATCGACTCCGTCATGCGTGGGCACCCGTGACGGTTTTCTCCTGTTCCATGACGGACTGTTACCGTCACGTATTAATAAATTTCTTGTAGTGTCCCACCTAAAACCCTCGAGACCAACCACGATACGAAGACAGAAGGTGGTCAAAACCACTAACATGGTTTCCCGACAAAGAAGAACTAGACCACGAAGAGGGAGACCCTATCCCGGGTGGAAGGAAACACCCCGTCCCTACATCGACCCCTGAGGCACGCATCGTCGACCAACTATCGACATGCACTATCGAAGGGGGTATCCACTAGCACCCTGGCAGATCTGGCCACTCCAGACCTAGGCAGGGAGGGCACCCAAGCAGTCGGTAACTCTAGCCGCCCGGGCGGCGACAGTGCCGGTCATCACCGCCTCCGTTGCCACCTAATGCGGGCCACCCATCCAAGCACCATGAAGAAGTCAGCGCGCATGTGGAAAGGGGGTCATATAGGCGCTCGAGCAATACTTGCAAGTGTTAGAAGCACAAGCGCAACGTGGTGTCTGACAAACAAGTTCAGTTCGCGTCCTAACACTTTGTACTGGATGAGCGAATTCGACAAATGCTTGCACATGTACGATATTGGCTCAAACAAGGAGGTAGTGCACAAGGGTGAAGGTAGCACGATGGAGCTATCACGCCCGCCGTTTTGGTTGCTTCCCATACATCGTCAATGATCAAATCAACATGATTCTGTAGTTAGCTCGACCACGGCAAAATAATCTCCCCTGATATATTCACTCTTGTTACACATAATTGTTGAGTGCCACATTTTTATATTTGTTTCTTAGATACCGATCATATTTGGAAATCAAAATTCCGATAGAGGATGAATGCATGTCTTTTCCATGTTTGCAACCCCTCTACACGCCACTCCTACGACCAATGACAGGGAGCTCCGGCTAGTAGATAGGGTACGGAGGCGGTGCTTAACCGATGGCGGCACATCATCGTTGAGATGGTCTTTCCGTCTCTTATCTATCTCGGACTCATCAGTTGGGATGGAGACCGGAGTTAATTGCACAAAACCACCACATTGAAGGCACCACGTCCATGGCTCTTGTACATCGCCCATGAAAAGGTCAATTTGGGCGATTTTCGAGCATCCACCATGAAAAGATCATATCACATTGTTGCCTTTATTGCTAAGATTCAAAAGATAAGCTAAAGGTGAGAGAAATTAGTTTCTCACCCCCACCCCTCCCTCTCATGTTGTCAACTGTATAGTTTATTAAATTCCCTATTCGGTTACATATATCACAACCGTGTTTTGGGGCAACTAGATGATACCCCGCGCGTTGCTGCGGTAAAATTTTAAACATAATTGTAGAGGTTATATTCCACAAAATCATGTGGTTCAAATGTTCAATAATAGTAATAGCCCAAAAAGAAATAGTAGAATTAAATAAAGTCAAGCATAAGTAAATGGAGGTGAACCAATCAACCATGAGTAACCCCGACAAAAGAAAATTCTAACATGTCCTGATTAGAAGAGTCGCGCGATAATTTCACGTATTTTTTTGAATATTTACTGTATGGTAAAAAAACCCACAGTCCTTTATTGCAACAAACAAACAAGCAAAACTGTACACAGGGGTTCAAAGGTTACAAGCCTAAACTAAGTTAGAGAGAAAACTTACTTTACATGAGGGAATTAACCCAATCAACAAGCCTATGCCTAAAACTATCCTTAAGTCTATGAGACAACAGAAGGATATCATGTACAAAATTACATCTCCATGCTACAAAAGTAGCCCTTATCCCCCTGAAGGTTCTTCCATTCCTCAGAATCCAAATATTCCAAGCAGCCGTGAGCATCACTTCAAAGAAGAATGGGTGTCCAAATCTTTGCCTTGCTTGGGAGATACACTCCTGGATATTAGAGCCATGGCTCCAATCAATTTGCAAGTAATTCCAAACCCTGCAACTGAAGTTACATTCAAAGAAAAGATGTGCTCTATATTCATAGACATAAGCATTACAGATGACACATATGTTATCATCCAAAGGGGACCGCCAATGCCGTCTGACCAACATATCCTTCGTGTTGAGCCTGTCAAAGAAAAGGAGCCAGCCAAAAACTTTAATTTTCATAGTGCATCTGCTCTGCCAAAGCCACTTGCAGGTTGGATAGTTGGAAGGTGTGTATGCATGATAACATAAAAGCTCTTAACTGAGAACTGCCCAGACTTTCCAGGCCATAAGGCAAAGTGGGATCTCTCTATAGATTAAATAACCATCCTTCCAAGATTTCCAATTCAGTTGCTGCCTCCTATGAAATTGGCAGATGAAACATGGAGAACAAATCTTGAAATCTTGAATAATTTCACATATTGTAAGTAAAAAGAGTATGACTAATCAGTAACTTACACACTATCATACGTAACAAATTGTGTTGTTTGACCTTTTTCTACAAAAGTAGTCTGCATGACACACAAGAAAACCAAAATTAATATATTAAAGAAATTACACAAAGACTCTAAAAAAATTTACACAGAGGAAAAATGACCCTAACCAATTGTACTCCATCAGGAATATTTATCTGGTCATTTTTCAGGAATATTTATCTGGTGCCGCGCGCGTGACGACCGCTAGATGGCCAGAGTATACGCCGAGGAGACATTTCATTCATATAATGAAGTCCATGTCAGTGCATGTGATGTAACAACTCCGCTCGTGTCGCCCTCCCCGCGGGCGGCCCGAGCGAAACCC
>NW_024115037.1:0-24746 GCF_003073215.2 Triticum urartu | reverse complement strand
CCCCGACACTTTGCTGGATCGGAGTCCGGGGATCGTCATCGAGCTGAACGTGTGCTCGAACTCGGAGGTGCCGTAGTTTCGGTGCTTGATTGGTTGGATCGTGAAGACGCACGACTACTTCCTCTATGTTGTGTCAACGTTTCCGCAATCGGTCTACGTGGGTACGTAGACAACACTCTCCCCTCTCGTTGCTATGCATCACATGATCTTGCGTGTGCGTAGGAAATTTTTTGAAATTACTACGAAACCCAACAGCTGATCTGGCTGCGAATTTCATGGTGAGCTTGAGGAGCTCACCGTCGCCGGATCTTCGCCGGGGCCGGCCTCCCCTGGTCGGGGGTTTTGGTACTGTATCGCTCAGGTACAATTGTATTCGCATTTGTATTTCAAAATCGTATGTATGGCCAAAATATTAATCGTCACAAATCCCAAGCCAACACATACCGCTCAGATTCCGGAAGCATCTGGGCTCGGGAGCCATTTAGCTGCTCTCCTTCATATGGACCAAACTCCTCACATGGATCAAATTCCTCAAAAGGATCAAAGTCCTCATATAAACATCATCGTGCTAACCCGTCTGTTTCAGAGGGAAGATCTAAGGATTATGGATATGTGCATTATTCTTCAAATCATTATGTTCATAAGTCCTCGAAGAATTTCTCTGCTTACTCTTAAGCTTACCCTAACCCCTCTTATGTGAAACGAAGTGGATTGGCATCTATGTCACCTTTCTCTTACGGAGCCCGCAGAATGATGAACTCTTTGCCACCCCTTCGGATGTGGGTGGTGAAGAAAAAAACTAATCTCTTATGCAGGATCAAGTCTCCAAACAAACTTAATCGTCTGAAGAATTTGTTGGAGACCTGAATGTGCTTGAAAGGACCCAAGCTAATCATGAAGAAATGAATTTTCATTTCTCACGTCCTCATACTGCTTTATCTGTTCTATTGCTTGATGAAATTGATCTGATGAAATTGATACCGTATTCTTCACTGCTGAAGTATATGAGTTCGTAAATTGCATTGCTACCGTAATTTTGAGGAACTCCAGCTTCTGATTTTTGCGAAGCTGGGCCAGCGCTGCTCCTTGTCTCCACGATATTTGCACTGCCTAGAACTCGTTTCCGCGGAGCCAGCCTCTCGGAGCGGAGCAGTTCAGCCGGCTTCTCAGAGCGATTTTTGGAAGCCAGCTCCTGGAGAGCTTCCGAACGGAGCCTAAATCACATATTCCTCCATCTTATAGTATAAAGCGGATTTTGAAAACAAAAGAAATAAGTCAAACTTTGCAAGCATTGATAAAATTTATAGACAGATATCAACATCTAGAATAACAAATCAATGACATGGTAAGATTAATCATGAAATACACCTTCATGTGATATGTGTTTCGTATCATTGATATATATATATATATATATATGCGATTTTCTCAATTAATTTTTTTAAATAAATGAAAACTTGACTTTTTGTGAAACCAATGTGTGCATTGTATTAGAGTAGGGAGTGAGGCGTTTTGGAGGCTGAGGTCCATGCAGCACTTTATTTTTTGAAAATTTTAAAATTCAAACTTTTCGGTTTCAAAAAAATCTGAAAAATATATGCAAGTAGACAGAGATGAAATGTATATGTGTGTAAAAAAATCAGGATGAAATACCTTGGAATGCGATTTGTGCAAAAAAAAAGACAAATTCATGGACTTTGAGGATGAATAGTATCATGTGTAGAAAAGCCTCACATTTGTTTTTGTTTTTCTTTGCAAGCCCTCATTTTTAAGGTGGATGAACTAATAAAACCAAAGAATACAGGTGAACTAATAAAACCGTGGGTTAGGCTTTTCGTCCACAACCCTTGTTTCAATGCCATGGAGCTCAGCCTCCAAAAGGCATTTTCGGAGAATGCAGGTGAACCAATAATGCTTTCGTTCCTCCCCTCGGCGGACCGCACAGCTGACCGGTACTTGTCACGTCCAAACCGAAGAGGACAGCTCACCGGCTTCGCGCCAAATAAGCACGCCCGCGCGGCCGAGAGAATTGACCGCCCTCCGCTCCACCCATGTCCATGCAAGAATAAACAAGCAAGCAAACAAACAAACTTGAGGGCGAAATACATATTCCCACGAGAACAACGTGCAAACATGTACGACGCTTTGATCGGCTCACGTGCCCGACGTGATGCTGCACAGTGTAGCTAGCAGCTGGCAGTTACCGTTGGTCATCGAGCTATGGTGAACGGCGGATGATTGATTACGGCGGCGGGTTAAAAGCTTTGGTGAGCCGGTCGCGAATGATCGATAACTGCGGCGGTAGTAGTAGTAAGTATCTCAATATCTCATCTCTGGTGGGAGACTGACCGGCCGGACGAAGGCAGCACGTAGCTGCAGCCTGCAGTGTGCCCCCCGATCGCCGTGCGATACGCTCAACGTCAGAACGTGGGCCGCGTGAGAAAGGTCAGGTCGAGGTACAGTTCGGGGACGTGGTAGATGCCTGGACGGACGGGATCCTCTGCGGCAGCAGCCCCACCCGGTGGCGGAAGGAGTAGAGAGTGTGGTGCGGTGTGGTGGTGGCGCGCGGAGGCAACGCTTTCCTCCCCACCTTCGTCGGCCGTCGGCTTCTCTTTGGCCCTTGCTACGTGCTCTTCCACACGCGCCAAAACGACTCGGCCACAGTCGCAGTCGCACATATACGTACAACAACTGTGCTGCTCGACTCCCTTCAAGAAAAGAAAAAAGTTGCCCGTGCGGTGCGCGGCAACCACAGTGCGACCATGCATCCAGGGGCTGCCCTCGGAGCCAGGCGTAGCCACATGCATCCAGGGGCTGCACCCCCTGATATTGGTAACTCATGTACATGTACGCATGTACGCGCGTGCGGGTCCGACGCTGCATGGGTACCTACGTACTTCCTCCGTGGTATCTGGTACTAAAATCCAAGACAAGTAATTCGGAACGGACGAAGGTATCTAATATTAAAATTCAAGACAAGTAATTTGGAACGGAGGAAATACCTACGTACGTGCATCCAGCATTATTACCGGAGGACATGCATCTTTAAGCTCGACAAGGTAGGTATAGTGCGTGTTGCCGTTCGGAGCGAGAGTGATCACCCCTCCATCCGCTGTCCTTTTCTTAGGCATGCTAGCTATCAAGACGTCCAATGATCACACACACACACACACCCATGGGATTCAAGGCAGACCGTTGCACGGCCTGTACCGTTCGTGGTTCATGCCGCAACAATAATGCATGCACGACGCCACAGGTATCGCACAGTTGCACACACACACACCGGGTGAACCTAACCCGGATCCTTCGGCTGGCATACCAAGGAGAGAGGCGAGATCAGAGCGCTACCTGCCCCGGCCGTACGCCCGTGTCGCGGCGCATACGACACGGACACTTGACCTACCGGGCTTTACAATCAGGCTGGCACGCAGCCACCGGGGGAATAATCGAGTGTGGTGGTGATGACATTGACACGGTACATGTACACACACATGTAGTGATACCGCCGGCCAGTACTGCTCCCTTCTTCTGCTTTTGGGGTTAATTGAGCGCATACTGTACAAGCACGAAGCTTTCGGTACGTACTTTGTACTACTAGTTGTACAGGCATGCATCCATTGGTCGATCCAAGGACCGGGTACTAATAATTACTCGCTTTCTCGCTCTGAGTTTACGACCGTTGCTGACAGCAGGAAGAGGAATCCCCCCGTTATTTTCGGCCGGTGACATGTGGGTACTTTGAACAGTTTTTCCTGGAAAAAGAAAAGAAAAAAAGCCCAAGTGTATGAACAGTCTGACTGGACATGTGCTGCGCCGGCCACCCCTCCCGGTCGAAGCGAAGAAGGCAACGAACCTTCTCCCTCCTGTTCATTCCCATGCCGACGCCGATGCATGTCGGTGGCCTCCACCTCGAGAGCGGTGACCGTCGCCGTCCGTGGCGAGTCGCTTGCGTAGCGTGTGGACTGTTCCGAAACAAAAGGGTGGTCTGGAAAACGCGCCCTGCTATGTTTGTTAATCCCGGTGACGTTACCACTAGCACAGCAGTAAACAATCGCTCTCTCGCTCCCGAGGGAGGATGACTCATTGAGATCGGTAAACTAAGCTAATCTCAAATGGACGCACTCTGTCAGCAGTGTAGTAGTAAGAGAGGAGAGATGCACGGGGACCTGTAAACTGCAGGTGAAACGTGGACTGATGCCGTGCTCGATCTCAATGAGTCATCCTCATTGAGATCTCGGTTAATCAACTGGCGCCATAGGTAGCTCGGAGACGCGGCATCATCGTCAATCATCAAATTAACCGAGACGAGGTCCACGAGGAGCGCCCGCACGTGAGTGACGGGCGGACGGGTGTGAAGCGTCAGTGGCCGACCTCATGCCAGACTGCAAGTCGAGTCGGGCGGGGCAGCAGCCCGGAAGAAACGCCGACGCCTCGTTCTTGTCGTGCCCGCGCCGACGCCGGCCTCGGCACGCACTCGTACACCGGAAGGGACGCCCGCGGGTGCCTCTGGCGTCCGTCAGCTCTTCATTGACGACCGTTTGGTCCCGCGTGTCACCAAATTTCTACTACAACGGCAGTACGTGCTAGGATCATTCGTGCACGCAGTACATACACTCCCGCTGTCGACACTACGGGGCTCTACTCTAGTGCTGCAGCGAATGATGAAAGGGTCTCTACGGGTGGCCTCAGGTGTCGACCGTATCGGACAGGACGCGGCAACCACCGGCGCCCACAAGCACACTTGGTGCGATAGCCTACATCCACATAGGACGGATTACCAGTGCATCCCATGCATGATGAAGCGATCCGGCAGGCAAACGCTGGTGGGCTGGGAGATGCGTGCGACTGTGCATGCTGCTGAACGATGCTGCTGAGCAGAATCTACATATCATCACTTTCCGTGTCAGCCTTTCTCGAGGGCCGCCCCTTTCATGGCGAAAGCGTTTCCCATCTTTTCAATCGGCGGTGGATACATGACGCATGGAACCATGATGTGGACCGGCGGGCCTTGCGTCGTAACCAAAACAAAAGAGGAAGGGGGAGGCCACCTCTACCTGCTCCGTCAGACATTAGCGTCTGCGCTTGTGCGCGCGTGGGTTGTTCCTTTTGTTTGGTCCCTTTGCTCCGTCGATTGGACCCTTTGTTAACTGCCCGTGTCATCTGTGGTGGATTGTGTCAAGGTTCACTTACCTCGCATGCATGCATGCATGCATGACTGACTGTTGTTTCTTGGGTCGTTTTCAGGGGTGAGTTTTCACAAAAGCGGGGTTATTCCCCCGTCTAATCGTTAGCAAGCGCGTAAAAGGCAAATGGCACGATCAGCTGATATTTGCATCCTACTTAATCCCAGGGAAATCGGTTGTGATGATGATGTGGTCGATTCGATCATGGGGACATAGGAGGGGGGTTGGCCCGGGAACGGCTGATGAAACGCAGGAATCAGCGGAGGGCGACACTCCGGTACCAGTCACTGTGGGTTGTTGCTTGCACCGAGTACTACATCACATACATGGCCTCTCAAGTGGAGTGCCACTCGGGTATGTATCTCCCTCGACCATTATTTCTGAATCCACGAATATGTCTAAATAATTGCGGAATGAGGACAAGGCGTATCATGGTATAGTCATGCGCTGCCATGTGCGCCTACGCCTAGCTAGCATATATACATACACGCCGAATCAAAATGACAGGCCAACTTTCCGCGTTTAATAATCATGTCTACGCATAGATGCGTACGCATACTTTGCAGATCAAGTGGGTGGCGGAAAAGCGGCAGATTTCGTCGCAGAAACTCGTAGTGTGCCATGAGCTTGAGCTGAGGCTATGTCTGGGATGACCTCTCCGCTTTAAGGCGTTATTAAGCACGCAATCTGTCCTCCTCCGCTCTCAGCTCTGTTCTCAGTCTGCAGCAGTGATCTGACCTCACGGTGCACCGCAGCGTGTAGCTCGGGTCAGTGGCAGATCGAGTGAGGTGTTTTCAGGTCGGCAGAGGGATTATACGAGGGCAAAAGATGGATGGGTGCACCGACACGGGCACGTAGCCTTGGCCCGTGGTGGGGTACGAACGAGCCGTCGCTGTAGAAGAAGACGACTATGCGGTGGCACCGGCGGCGACAGGGCGCACGAGCGGCGTGCACGCGGCTGTAGGTCGGCTCCGCGGGCGTTGTGGCGTCGAGGCAAACGCACTGTTTCGGCGGCCGCGCCGGGTCGTGGTGGTGGTGGTGGCGCGGTCGACGGAGACGGGACGCCGTTGGTGGCGCCACGCCGAGAGCGCGTGGCAGTGCACACGACATCCAGCTTTCTTTCTTTCTCTCTCTTGAGAAGGATATTTGTTGCTTTCCTGCGTGCTCCGTCCATCCAGCTTCGGCGGCCTCGCCGGGTCGTGCTGGCGTAGGCCTGGGATCGACGGAGACACGGACGCGCGGCGATTTCCTGGCGCACGTACGATCGATAGTTGCCTGCTTGATTTCCTCTGAAGGTGTAATTTTGAGTCGTTTGATTACCCATGCTTCGGGAGATCAACGAGAGACTAGCCATGGACCGTGGATGGGCTACCTCATCACCTTCAACGTGATTGTCCTCGCACTTTTTCGGAGCTGAGGTGGTGGGTGGCCTCGTAGGACGAAGCACTTGCCTTGATCCCCCCGAAGTATAATGTGTTTTCGTTGGTCCGTCGGTCGACAATCTACTTATAACCACGGCGACTTCAGTACACGAGGCACGGAAACGCTTCCAGAAATGCTCGAGCACAAGTAGCGAACCGATAACATAGTTTCCGTCGCTTTTCTCTTGAGATGAGAGGATTTTTGTTGCTTTCCGTCGTGCTTCCTGCTCCATCCATCCATCCATCATCCATCACGAGGAATAATATCAGGCAGCATGGCACGGCCGATTTTGATCAATCAGTCGGCACGTTTTTATCATCATACCTCTTGTTTTCTTTTGATTTTCAGCTTTCAGTGAGCGAGTGCGGCACACTTTTCTGTCTCCGCATAAAAAAAAGGGTGACTCTCCTTACGGTTCACAGGTCGCTTTGCAATCCCTTCCTCATCAAGTGGAACGGCGGTACCGTTGCAATCTCATTCGTTCATGTATCAATAATACATCACCATCATGTTCAGAAAACAACAAAAATGTTCAGAAAACAAACAGGAAGAAAGAAGGAACAAACGGAGCAAGTTCTTGCCAAATTGCATCAAGACAGTAAAATTCATCAGTCCTGAAACTTGAGGAAAACTTCCAAATACAAGCAGTCCAACAGATCCAGATGCATACAGTTCCCAAGGACTGTTCAAGGTAAAACAACAGACAGTCAATAACATCCTCCGAGCCAACGACACTACCACATTACACGACATATAGAACTTAACTTTACACGGGCTAATCATATATGTACACTGACATGGATGGAGCACAACAACACAGCCCTACTACTTCAGCTCGGCTCAGCTCTGCTAGGCACAGATTAGTGCGGGGGGCACGATACTACTACGGAGGGGGATAAATTTAACAACAAACAACGAAAAACGGGGGCCGAGTCACGACGACGATGACAAAGATGAAGAAGACGATCTGTATGTTGTTGATGGTGCTGTGACAGATATTGTAAGATGTATGTATATCATGCCACTCTTGCTAGGGCGGTCTTGGTCTAGAAATCTGTCTTCAGGAGCTTGGATACTGGCTTCACGTTTATTAAACCAAAGGGAATTGGTTGCTCCACCTGAATGTAGTCCTTCGTCGACAGGACCTGTCAATGGAGCAGAGCACGTAAGTACTGGCGGCCTGTGATGGGTGGTACGATCCCATGCGACGCAGGGTTCAAACAACCAGACTCGGCACAAGAGCGTTGGGGATCTAGTTTGAGAGATGTTACAGAACGGGACTATTCAAATGCATGGTGCTAGCAGGCATGTTCATGGAAGATGCTGAATGTGAAATGCCATGTTTAATGGAGACGTAACTACAAAATGCGGCCTACTTGCCTGCACACGCCTTTTTCTACAATGGGTAAAAATGCACTAGCGTCAAGCAAAACAAGGCACAAGGACCATGAAGTGGAACTGATGACGTACCAAGGTCTCGAAGAACATCCTTGAGGCTTCTTTCCGAGACTTTCCATTTACCAGATGATCAATGACAACATTCTTTCTCCCCCGACCAGACTCTTCATCGAACAGAGTCTTGAGATATCTTGCAACACCCCTGGCATAGGAATAAATAGCAACACACGGTGAAAAAAACTGGGAAAGGTCTGAACGCAAGTCTGAAGGAATTAAAATCAAGTCCATCCGTACTTGGTACGAGAAGACCAGCCACTAAGTGCATCATGAGACTGGAATTCGTCAGGATTTGGCTCATCGTCATCATCATCGAGATCAATTGCCTCATCAAAGTCCCCATCATCATCATAGGGTAGAAAATCTGAAACGATATACAGTATAACTATGTCAAATGCTTAATAAATCTCTCGCAGCATAAGACCAACATAGTAAGCACATGATGGGGAAGAACTTGATGTACTATAATATTAGTTAACAATATGAATTTGGACCCCGGCTGCAACATTTATGAATCCAGTGACACAGGAAAAAAGGTGTCATGAAGATAATACATGGGACATGCTTTTTCTGATACATTTACAGATGACCGGCAACCATAATGAATCCACACCATGCTAGGGTACAAATTCATGGTTCTTATCTGGACAGAAGAATTACCTGCGTCAACACCATGAATTGCACTTCCAAAATCCTGTAATTTAAACCAAATACCAATTATGATCTGGCTTTAATGGCAACGAAATAAAACAGTGCATACAGTTGCATTGCAAGATGTGCCAGAAGCGGCCAGTAGAACACATAGCAGTTATAGAAACAAAGCATTCCGAAAGCGTGTATAATAGTACAAACTTCTAGGTGGACTTACACTGCATTCCTTAAGTGCAAAGTCATGCCCAGTGTGGTCCATGTCCGTGAAGTCATGCCCCATGTTGTCCATGTCCGTGAAGGATCCTGCATTGTTTCCTTGCAAGCCAGAATTTTCTCCCATCGCCGACACAGCATTCTCATCCTCTGTTGGTTGAGGAAAACCAGAGGCATGTTCAGTGAATTCCAGTCCAGTAACCTCAGAAGTGGGCATCTCCTTATCCTCAAAAGTATTAATATCACTGCGAACAATGTCACTCAATTCCCCTTCCCGGGCGTCCACTGCTTGCGCACAAGCTGGACCAGAACTATGCAAAGCAACATCTGGAGCATCTGTTATAGTAGCAGAATCATGGGTTATGTCATCTTGCACAAAGAGAGGTGTATCAGCATTTGTATTCCTCTGCATATCTGCTGAAGCATCTTGATGGCAATCCTTATCCAGTGTATCAACATGAGCAGTAATGTTTGCAGCAGCATTTGTTTCGTCAACAAGTGGGATTTCTTTCCCGTCACCAAACTCAGTTACTTTTTCAATGTTGTTATCACGTTCATCAGATGGCATTTGCAAACCAAATGCAGCTGTAGCGTCAACTGCATCAGTTGCTTCTTGTGGTGTAGCATCTAATTGAGCACCATCTGGTAGTCCCGTATGAAGTTGGTGATCAAGAGCTGCACTGTCATTTGCACCAGAGATGCCAGCGTTGTGAGCTCCATCTGGTAGTCCCAGATCAAGAGCTGCAGTGTCATTTGCACCAGAGATACCAACGTTGTGAGCTCCATCTGGTAGTCCCATATTTAGTTGGTGATCAAGAGCTGCACTGTCATTTGCACCAGAGATGCCAACGTTGTGAGCTCCATCTGGTAGTCCCATATTTAGTTGGTGATCAAGAGCTGCACTGTCATTTGCACCAGAGATGCCAACGTTGTGAGCTCCATCTGGTAGTCCCATATTTAGTTGGTGATCAAGAGCTGCACTGTCATTTGCACCAGAGATGCCAACGTTGTGAGCTCCATCTGGTAGTCCCATATTCAGTTCGTGATGAAGAGCTGCACTGTCCTTTGCACCAGAGATGTCAACATTGTTGGTATCTGGTAGCACCATATGAAGTTGGTGATCATGAGCTGCACTTTCCTCTGCACCAGAGATGCCAGCATTGCTGCTATCTGCTCGGATAGTTTCAGACATGTCTACTTGTCCTTGCGGTTCCCTGTTATGTACGGTGAATTGAGAAACAGACTCATAGGTTCGATAGTGTAAACCGTTCAGGTCCTTGTGCATACCTAATTGGGAAGCAAAACATCCATGAGTAAGGGAAACATGGAATTAACAAGAGAATACTATAGAATAATACTACTCCCTCCGTCTCGGTTTATAGGGCGTGCACGTAGTTCTAAGTCATCCATTTGACTAACTAAATATGAGTTATATATCACAAAAAGTATATCGCTGGATTCTTAAGCGGATGTAGTTTCTAAACATATATTTTTCATCACATATAATACATATAAAGCTAGTTAAATTCTCAACCTAGAATGACGTGCATGCCATGTAAACCGAGACGGAGGAAGTAAGATGGTAAGAGTAATAGACCAATTAACTCTGCTTAATTTGCTTCCTCTGGGGAGACAAAAGAGGATACAGAAAATCGAAAACAATTTAGAGAACTTACAGGAAAATATAGGCTCGCGGAATATATCATCTTCAAGTGAACCTTTCTCGATCATCCATATTTCAGTACGGGTGCATGGAGCCTTTCTACGGATGCGCCTTATATCCTCGGTACTAATCAACTGCTGCCGTATAATACTGGAGAAGGGAAGAGTCAATAAGTAAGCTAACAGTAGAACATTACTTGGACGAAATGATCTGTACTATTCAGTGATTGTATATTCTATGTGCATATTACAGTGGAATTGTACGCTGAAGAATGACAGTCTGATAAAGAAAGGTAGCAATAGCACACTTGTGAAGGTGCAATAGCTTGGCAAGAACATTTCTTACAGGAGTTGCAATCTCAAAAGCATGCCATAATTTCTCCACTACTCGCCCAATGACAAGAATGTCATAATAAGAAAACCTTAAAGAAAAGTGCAGCATGTTTTCTTTAAAAGAAAGAAACAAAAATTATACAAAGAATTTCTTGAAATGGTAAGAGGTGCAAGAATTAACAGGTTTATCGCACTGAGGAGAATGATGAATGTTTTACTAGCAATGGTCTTTGTTTCTACTACAGCTGATTAAGACAAGAATTAAGTTAAGGATCCAAGGAAAGATCATCATATTCATTTTGGACCAGGAAGGAAGTGACGGTAACAAAAGAAGGATACAACAATACGTTTTGAAAGGATAGTCACACAGTTTCCACAAACAAGTTCTTTAGAGGCAGGCAATGAAGCATATACGTACTCAGCATGTATAACCATGGCATCATCCATTTTCACTCTTCTCTTGGGTGTCCTGGTCTTGGGTGTCAATGCGGTCTTCGGTGTCAACCTTTGGCGTTTTGAAGTTGATGCATTAGGTGGTAATGGAGTTGAATCAAGCACCAATCCAGGGGTTCTTCTACCAACTAATACAAAAAGATGTAATTAGGCAACACAGGAAGATGATGCAACAAAAATCTGAGGATTAAATTATCCATACCTAAAATGGATGCCAGTATATCATCATCGTTAGGAATAGCATCAGTGGTTCTTTGACCATGTGGTGTGCTGGACAAATTTTCAGTAGTCCTACTCTCTGGAGCTGGCATGCTATCCTCCAAGTGACGTTTTCTGCTACTAAGGCTACCTATTTTGTTACTTCCATCAGATTCAGTGATTCCTTTCTCTGCAGTTAACTGCCCCAAGTCATTTGTCTGGTGGAATCCAATATATGGAGCTGAGAGCATTCTCTCGCGTTCTGGGAAATTTGAGGTGAACATGTCATTTGGTCTATCATTATATGACATGTATTGCGGTATTGTTCCAGTGTTCTGTTGGAAAGCAGCAGTTGATATATTACTGTGTGTCATTCCTGGTGGTATTTCTTGTAAGTTATGTCCGAGAAACACATTAGGAGCATGCAGATTATACCCTGCCAAAAAGCATATTAAAAAATCAGATGGCCACAAAAATTGTGAATTCGAAAAGAATACAATAAAGTCAACTCTACCTTGCACATTTACTGATCCCTCATTAAAATGTGTTGGATGCCCTGTCACGCGTGGCTCGGTAGAACCACTAGGCCTACCCCAACTTGCTTGGGACAAGAAGCTTTGTTGTTGTTGCCCTGTCACCCATGGCTCGGTAGAACCATCAGGGTATGGCTCTACAGATACATTAGAAGCAAGAAAATTATACCCTGCCAAAAACATAGTAAAAAATCAGATGGCCACAAGAATTCTGAGACTTCGGAAAGAAAAACAATAAAGTCAACTTTACCTTGCATGTTTACTGACCCCTCATTAAAATGTGTTTGATTCCCTGTCACGTATGTCTCGGTAGAACCATTAGTGCGTGGCTCCGAAGTATTCTGAACAAATGGCACACTTCCCATGGTTGCTTTAAAAGGCAGTGTTTGACCTGATACAGCTATATCCTCAGTATTTACCACCAACTTATCAACAGTAGCCACCAGGTTTGATGTTTGTGGTTCTGGTGGCATATCCACAGTTGAAGAGTGTTGCCTCAGAAAATCCATCTCCCGCACAGCACCAGAAGACTCAACTTGCACCGGCTCAGCCAATCTAAATTCAGCCATCCCAGCACCAACAGCATCATTAGCATGTGCTGCACCTGGATGGAGAAAATTTAACGGTGGAGCAGCAAAATTATGATGTACAGCACCAGAAGACTCAACTTGCACAGGATTAGCCAATCTAAATTCAGTCATCTCAGGACCAACAGTATCATCAGCATGTGCAGTATCATTAGCATGTGCTGCACCTGGATGGAAAAAATCTGAGGGTGGAGCAGCAAAATTCTCTTGTACAGCACCAACAGCATCATTAGCATTAGCTGTAGCTGAATGGAGAAAATCTGAGGGTGCACCGGAAGACTCAACTTGCACAGGATTAGTCAATCTATATGCAGACATCTCAGCACCAACAGCATCATTAGCATTTACTGCAGCTGAATGGAGAAAATCCAAGGGTGGAGCTACAGCACCAGATGATTCAACTTGCACAGGCTTAGCCAATCCAAATTCAGCAAACTCAGCACTAACAGCATCATTAGCATTTGCTGCAGCTGAATGGAAAGGATCTGAGGATGGAGCGGCAAGATTCTCCTGTGCTGCACCGGAAGACTCAACTTGCACAGGCTTAACCAAGCTAAACTCAGCCATCTCAGCACCAACAGCATCATTAGCATTAGCTGTAGCTGTAGCTGAATGGAGAAAATCTAAGGATGGAGCGGCAGAATTCTCCTGTGCGGCACCAGAAGACTCAACTTGCACAGGCTTAGTTAATCCAAATTCAACCATCCCAGCATCATTAGCATTTGCTGCGGCTGAATGGACAAAATCTGAGGGCGGAGCAGCAAAATTGTCAATCTTTGCAGTTTCCTCGTTGCTTGATGGTGAAGCTTTCCGTTGCGGACTCAGAACAGGACTTTCATGCACTCTGGAAGGAACTGTTTCTTCCATTAAGCCAGGTGTAGCTGGGGCTTGAGCGCTTACAAACTCAGGAGAGGCAGGAGAGGCAGGAGATGCAGGATCATCACAAGGGAAGGGACTAGGCTGATAGTATGAAGAAGATGGCCCCGCGTCACCTTCATTGTGGAAAAGCATATCATTCAAATCAGGGGTACGCAAATTGTAACCAGTCCAGTTAGGAATATTGTTTCTTAAATCATCTGCATTCGATTGATTTTGCTTGCTGGAACTAGAAGGTTCATCATCCATTTTGTTATATGCTTCAGCCTCTTCATCTTTACTTGGGTTATCGTCAACATCCATATCAGTAGGATGAAGTGATGATTGACCTTGAATGAGGATACTGGAGAGACAAAAAGAACACAAGGAATGTCAATGTAGCAAAATAAGAGCAAAAAGGCAAGATGCAAGGCATTGCCACTTCAAAAATGCCTAGGCAACTAAGTAGTAAAAAATGTTTTCATGGTATGCATGACAAATCAATGAAAACTGCAACTCAGCGTGCAAACAGTTACACCCTCCATCCCATAATATAAGATGTTATTACAACCAGTACATTGGTTGTAATAACATCTTATATTATGAGACGGAGGGAGTAACATATATGGAAGGACATCTGGACATATGGAGGGAGTAACTGATCTTATAGTAGGCTTACAATATAAAATTTGACACTAAAATCAAAGTAAACACTAAACACACTAAACAACCTGGAGAAACGTAAAATCATTCTTGGAAACTATGAAAGTGAACCCCTTTAATGAGAGCCCAAATGCAGGCCATGCAACCGGGCAATATAACAGATTCCAAGAAAAGCAATGGACCAATGGGATTAGTGCTCAATAGACAAAAGATGCAACTTTACCCATCACCAGATTCGAGTTGAATTGGATCATCCTTCGCCAGCAATAATTCCTGAGGATAAAAAAAGGTCAGCATTTGAAAGAGAGCTTAATTAAGTCAGTCACATGATGTAAATAAGACACAGAACTTTACAATCTTTGACTTGCATAAGCGACCTTAATTTCAATGAATTGGCACATTTATTATGTAAGGAACCGAAAATAACCCAATATAAATGACCTTTTTAAAAGAATTAGCAGATTAATTATGTAAGGAACCAAAAATAATCCAATACAGCTGGAAGACAAGTGCATATAATTTCAAGAACAAATCAATGCATGGCACACTCAGAACCATTGACCAACTGTCCAATGTCATCCTCCAAATGATCCTATAAAAATCTTAAGCCTTAACAGCAGGCAGACTATAATGTGCAATGTGCACCACAAAAGTTTGCAGTAAACACATGGAAAAAAGGTTCATTAAGTTAAGATTACCTCCTCCAAATCAAAACCCATATGTGAAGAACTGCCATCACCAAATCTTTCTGCACATTCAGATATGCTTAAATTATTAACAGATAAGTTCATAATTTGAAAAGTAAAAGATGTGAACACAGAAAGGACCAACCATCTAAACCAAATTCAGATGTTGAATATCCTGTTCTCTCTGGGTTGTCTTGCAGGGTAATCTGTTCTTTTGAGCTTACATGATGATCAATGTCCCTGGAGCATGGTGGGAAGTCTTTAGACAACTGAAGAGCATATTTTAAACAAACCTAGATCACCAAGAGTAGTGACCTTACCCCTGAAACTCAGCCTCCGGTAACTCAAAATCATCAAGATGGAATGTCTCAGGGAGTGTTATAGAATGATATGGAGCAGTTGATTCTTCAGGGGGGAGATCAACAGCAGCAGACCTAAATGCTTGTTTTATCTTGAGCAAGGCTTCACTGCAATCATGAAATAGGTAGTTGACCTTCCGAGAATAGATTCTGACCACGCCTACCATAAGATGACTGGATAACCGCAGCGCAATTGGAACCTCAGGGAATATAATTGAATCTGCGCGAATATGGATAATTAGCACTCAGCTAGAAAAAAAGAGAACATGGCACAGAGAAATGAGAAATATCAGGACAAAACAGCATTTCTATCGAAAATCAATTGCCCATAGAGATTGTTTCAGAGATGTGTGGTGGGTTTCCCTGTCCAACTGACTCATAGTACAGTAACAAACTTACAACATTTTCTAGTTCCTTCAAAGTAAGTATGCGCCAGTCATAAATAGCTGATTTTTTTTTACTTTGTGAGATAAAACCTTCCTGTGATTACCCACCAAATTGTTGATCAACTAGAAATATTAAAGCCATGTGAGAGATCATTGTTTCCATATACTGGAAACTCGAGATAACTCTTCTCACTGATTAACTTTCTAAGCTGATGCTCTTACTCAGTGATGCTTTACCCGTGATTTGTGATTAACTGTGCCATCTGTTCATGAATAAGCTCGATTACATGCGTCAAGGACACAGTTTATGGAGCGCGATGGCTCGATCAAAATGATAAGAGCCTACAGCAAATAATGCCAGAAAAGTAGCATCGGCATGAGACCAAAAGCGTCCTACCTGACACTCCGCCGTTTGACTCATGACATAGTAGACTACTTCTGTCAACAAAAGATAAACTATCCACACATAGGTTCCTTTTTTCATTAGAGAAAATTACACCCACCATTTTTTCGCCATAAAGATAATCGTTAACAGGGAATTCCATAATGACAACTAGCAGCAGGCAATACCCCTGGGCACAAAAATGTATGTGCATGCCAAAACCCAGACAAGAACAGTTCTCTAGAAATCTTCTACGTTAAAAAAAGAAAAGTACAAGTGATTTCTTGTTAGAAATTCTACGGCTTCATGTCCGCTTGTAAAACATGTAATTATGCTATGCATGTGATGGCACAATAAAAAATGTTATAGGAAATTGGAATAATATTTCTATTGGTCTTGCTTACCTCAAAATGACATCATTATAAACCTAGCCTAGTACTACCTGAAAGTAACAGGAAAATAACTATATGCGTCTCTCAGGTTTGCTGCGCAGCGCACAACTAGATGAAGCTTTCTTGGGTTAACTTTGAAGCCTTATTTGTCTCACTCCAAGGTTTCTCGTCACAAAGTGCTACACTTACATATCATCACTGCCTGATTATTTCAAGTCCATGGTTCCTCATAATATGGAGCATCATGTGTTAAATGTTATACTTTAAATGGATACTGAGATGGATTAGTAGGTAACCCTTTGGAGCATTTCAGCATTATCATTTTCTACATAAAGTGGGAGCATTTTTTTACTTTAAATGCAAGCATCACCTAAGAGCATTGCATATGAAGAAAGAACGTGGGGGTAAAGACACAGCCCAATCATCACTCAAAACTCCAATAATAATAGGCTTGTGGATTACAACCGCAAATATACTCACAGATCACTTGAAAGTTAAAAAAGTTTACGGCTTTCAAGCAATAAATAACTCAATAGGCATAGCAATACACATGCTGGTCAGTTCCTTTACTTTCTATTTGCAGGCTTTATTTCAGAAGTGCGTCAATAGCTAATGTGCACATTTACTAGAAGTCTTCCCTCTCGCTTTATGCTTCATTTTAGTAGTACATGACTACATGTACAACAAAGAATCAAATTATCTGTATCAAGAAAACTAAAACAAATAGCCATTTGTGAAGGTTAAATTTGAAACAGCCGATGTTAAAGAAAACTCTCATGTGTGTACTTCTCAAACATGGTCGGCACGTGGGAGTTCGGTAATGTTGCTATTCATCGCATGCACAATGCATAAATACACTCCCCGAAAACAGATACGACAAAACACGAAAAACTAGTCAAGGAGTAGTATGCCTAGAAAGGTGAACTATTATCCTTAGGCCATAGCCCGTAGACAAGTACACATGAGACATGAGGCATCAGGAAGCTGCTAACATTCTTGGACTATAAGCATTACATAACCACTATGATAGACTTTACAAGTCCACCGGTACCTAGTTCTCAAAACAAGGTCCACCGATAGCCATGGATATACAAAAAACTTAGACCTTTGTGACTCTTGGTGACCCAGCGACTAGCGAGGATCAAGGTGACATTTCCTTTCACTCCTAGAAAGCAATGAACCACAATAGGAAAGCTCTAAAAGCATGGCTCTTTTCAAGATCCCATCAAGACTATATAGAAATGCACCTGGACCGTTAACATTACTTAACTAACTCAAATGGGTTGAAAACTTCTACGCACTACTCAGGCAGTAGCAAAGCAGATAAATACCATGTAGTACAATACCAGTAATCCAGCAGTCGAGCATATACATAAAAAAAAGCAGCTTGTTGGCATACTCAGCAACTAATCACACGTCCGCTGGGGACGACTAGGAGCTGGCTAGGCTAGCAGCCGGCAAAAAGGTAACATCTTTACTAATCCACTAGCAATAACTAAGCAATAAGCATACATCAACGCCATAAACGCGCCAAATATGGCAAATTTTAAGTGTTGACAGATACAGCAGCAATGAAATGAGCATTAGCAATAGAACATATTTTTTCTGCCACTCTGCATGGCAAGCAGGGCAGATCCGAAAGAGAGCTTGTGAGGCAGCGGAAACCACCCACCTACGGAGACGCCGATGTCCGTGTCCGTGACCTGGTTCTTGCGGAGCTTGCGCTCCAAGTGCGCGGCGATCCATATGGTCCCGAGCGGGCCCTTCTTGGCCAAGATGAACTGCGAGTAGAACATCTCCGGCTGCCCTCCTCGCTAACGGAGCACGCAGCACGAAACCCTAGCCTAGCCTGAGCTCAGCTCAGCTCACCTCAGCTCCCCGACGGACGGGGAAGAGCAAGCAAGCAAGCTCCGGCGTTCACGACATCCCCCCCGCCGCCGGAAATCCAGGCCCTAGGCAGAGGGAACCCGCAGCTCGCCGCGGCCGGACGCTCCTCTCCGGCTCCAATCGCCCGGAAGGGGAAGCTCCGGGAGGGCGGAATGCGAGATGGAAACCCTAATCTGGCGGTGGGGAGCTGGCGTACGGGCGGGGAACCCTAGAATTGGGCGGAGCTGGGGGCCGGGGCGCGCGGGAGGAGGTGGGGATCTGGGGATTCGGCGGGGGCGCGGGCGATTGAGGCCAGCGATTTGGGAAAATTTGGAATCTTTGGGGGAGCGGAGCGGGGAGTTGAACTTGACAGTGTGTGGGCGAGCGAGCGACCTGCCTGTGAGGGGAGAAGAGGGAGAGCTCGCCGAAGCAAAAGTCCTACACGCTTCGCCGCCGCGCCCCCGAGGAGTTTGTAAATTACACTTGGCCCCTCGCGCTGCTTGTCTCGGGGGTGTTTCTGTTCGTTGCGGGATATGCTGGGGGGTGAAATGTAAAAAGGCGAGTTGGTAATAAATGCGCGGTTGCCGGGGCGAGAAACCCGCGCGAGAATATCGTGCGCTCGTGCGGCCGCCGTCGGATCCGGCGACGCGGGGTATCGTGTCCGTGCGACCGTGTCGTGGGAGGGTCGTGTCGTATCGGGCGGGGACGGGCAGAGGCACGCGCGTCTGGCGCCGTGTAATGGAAGCTGCTGCTACCGGTTCAGGCCCCTGTTTTCGGCTAACCGGTTCGTGCCAGCCACGTAGTCCCTCCGGCCCGGCACAGAGGCCCGATTTGGAAATGCTGGTGGTCAAGACAAAGGCGTGAATCTTGCAGGAATGTTCGGATCAGTTTTCGGCGAGGAGGCCAGAAATAGAAACACAAGGTGAAGTAATTGAGACGGGGCAAGTGAATTTTGAACAAATGTTTGGCTTTATTTCCTGCCCAGAGGCCAGATATACTTCTAGAAGTGCAAGTAATTAAGACGAGTGATTTTCACTCGTCTTGATGACGGTTGCAATGGCGAAAAAATCTCTTGCTCCGGAGAAAAGGTTTCTCGCCCCGCTTCTTAAATGCATCGCGAAAAAATACCTATCTGCGTGCCTAGCGCAGTGCCTTGGTGAATCGGGACGAGCCAGTGTTGACGCCTTGTTGGCTGTTGCCGATCCGAGCTAAGTGGGCCAGTGGGGGTTTAGAGCATGTGTTGTGTCTTTTTACTACTCCCTCTGTTTCTAGTTTGCATATATAAAATTTTGTCAGAAGTCAAACTTCATGAAATTTGATCAACTATATAAGAAAAATATCATTCGATGCATCATGAAATTAATTTGTATGCTATATAACTTTTTCAATGCAAATGTTGATATTTTCTAAGATGTAATTGATGGAACTTTACATAGTTTTGATTCAAACAAACTTTATACGCATCGTAAGAACTAAGAAGAAACGAAGGGAGTACTTGGCATTGGCAGCAAGTCAACAGGGCACCAAGGGCATGTATAACCATATACTTTGCGGTACCTTGTAGATTTGGCCTGGGCGTTAGACGCATGACCTGTGGAAGATTTGGTATTAATGTTGACATATAAATGGACTAATGAGACCACTAAAATGATGAGCAGATCTTAGTATCAGTTTGTGAAGGGTGTCGTGAACGTAAAAAAAGTGAAAGAAAACTCAAACGTCTTTTCACGCATGTTATTTTATAGTGTTCATTTGCTTCTCTTGAGCTTAGGAATCCCGCACTATTTAATAGGGGATTTAGTTGACGAAGTCCTTCCTCGAAACATCTCTACACCACATAGCCTTTCTTTAATGTATCTTGATGTTATTAATTCGACTGCTATTCCAACTTCCAAGTATGTTTGGGCTGTCAAAGTGCTTTTAAAAATTAAAGTGTTTATGTGGTTTGTCCATAAACAAGTCATTTTAACAAAGGACAACTTGATTAAACGCAATTGGACAGGACCTACTAGGTGTAGTTTCTGTGATCGGGATGAGACGATTACGCATTTATTCTTTGATTGCCCGTTGGCCAAAGTTCTTTGGCGGACGGTCCATATTGCTTTTAATATTACTCCGCCGACTTCGGTCAATACTTTATTTGAGACATGGCTTAATGGGGTTGAGCCTGTTTTAGCAAGACATATTCGGGTTGGAGTTTGCGCTTTGTTATGCACTATCTGGAATTGCAGAAATGATTTGGTTTTTAACAGAATATCACGGATTCATTTTTTGCAGGTTATTTTTCGAGCTACGGCATTGATCCGTTCGTGGTCGCTACTCACTCCGATGGAGGCCAGGGAGCATTTGGTTACTGGATCTATCCGTTGGGAGATGGTAGCTCGGGATAACTTCAACCGGTTTGGATGACGGTCATGTAATAGGATAGGCAATTAGTTTACCTATCTATTGTTAGCCATCCGGTTGTGGCATCTTTTTCGGACTAGTTTGTGTATCTAGCCGTCCATCGCTCTTGTGTGAGCTGCATTTATCTTTTTCTTTTTTAGCTGGAGACTGTGGAACCTTGTTGGCACTTTTTGTTATTTGGTTAATAAGATGGCCGTATGCATCGCTCTGATGCAGAGGCCGGGGAAACCCCCCTTTTTGAAAAAAAACATAGCCTTTCTCTTCACCAGAAATCTCAAAGACGAAATGCCAAAATTCCTAGTTGTTCTCCCTTTTAAAGTGTTGCTCTCGACAACCCGAACGTCCAGACGTGCAAGATGGGCCGGCACGGATTGAGCTCCCATCGGACCGTCCAAACTCAGGTCCAAGGTCGCTGAGTTTGGTGCCGGAGACTAGCATCCACGACATGTCCAGGATCGCTCAGTTTGCACACCAGACTGTTCAGGCTAGCATCTGTGGCGAGTTCAGGGTCGATCGGTTTCCCGTCGGGCTGTCTAGGACAAAGGCACGTTGAAAGGACGTGGATGTCACCTAGAGGGGGTGAGTAGGCATTTCGCTTTAGGCTTCAATAAATGTGAAATAAAACCTAAACAAGCTAGGCTCAATTATGTGCACCAACAAATTATGCTAATTAAACAAGATAATCAAGTATGTGATAGCAAGATATATAACTTGAAGTATGATGGCTATCAAAAAGTAAGTGCATAAGTAAAGGAATCAGGTAAGAGATAACCGAGGCATGTAGAAACAATGATGTATCCCGAAGCTCACACCTTACGGTTGTTAACCTCCGTTAGAGCGGTGTGGAGGCACAATGCTCTCGAAGCGCCACAAATGGCTCACCGTATTCTCATCACGCCCCATGATGACCCACAAGTATAGGGAATCGCAACAGTCTTCGAGTGTAGTATTTCACCCAAAATTATTAATTCGACGCAAAGGGAGCCAAAGAATATTTATATGTCTTAGCAGTTGAGTTGTCAATTCAACTAGACCTAGAAAATTATTTCTCTGGAGCAAAGTGTTTAGTAGTCCGGTAGTTTGATACTCCCTCCTTCCATATATAGGGCCTAATGCATTTTTCGAGACTAATTTTGACCACATACTAGAGTAATAATATATGACATGCAAGTTACACAAAGTACACACTAGTAGAAAAAGGGCCTAATGTGAAGCACAAGAGTCCCGATTTGTAACTGAACCGGCACTAATGTGACCATTAGTGCCGATTCCAACGGCTAGGCGGGCAGCGCTCATTAGTATCGGTTTGTGGTGAACCTTTAGTGCCGGTTCGTGCCACGAACCGGTACTAAAGACGTGGTGACAGGCTTGTGTCAGGCTGTGGCCCTACCAGCACCTTTAGTACCGGTTCATGCTACGAACCGGGACTAGAGATGAACATTTAGTCCCGGTTCGTATAACTAACCGGTACTAAAGGTCACGCTATATATAGTGCTTCGTCCAGCCCGAGCCGAAGCGCTCTGTTTTTTTCCCCCTCTCTGTTTTCTTCCCCTCTTGCTCGAGCTCACCTTCATTTTTGCCAAAATTTGTCCAAGATTTGAAGGCACTCCATCCATCCAAGTGATCACAAAGGTTAGCAACTTTGTCCTTTCATCTCTCATCGCTAGATTAGCTCTTGCAATGCTCTATAAGTATAGTGATTTGTGGGTTTTATTTTGGGAGGAATTATACGTGGTAGTATTTGATTTATATGCAATTTGAGGTCAAAATAACTCTTAGTTTGCATATGTAGGTGTCGTTTACTTAGTGCATTCCCGTCTCCGTCTTAACCACCGTCGATCGCCCGCACCGTCCCTTCGCCGGCACCACCTTGTGGTGAGCCTCTTGTTCTTATCTTTTTTGTATAAAAAAATCATATTTGTGTGATTTAGATATATAGTTACTTGTATAATTATCTTACCCGTACGTTGTTTGTTATACATAGTGCCATGGTTTTGATATCCGTCCCCGTTGGCCCTTGTCCGGGTTATGATTCGGATGTGGTATATTCTTTTTTATAACTATTTGTTGAATTTCGTGTTTATGACAAATTATGCCCATCAAGTTGACATAGATATTTTTATCTAGGAAGTATGTGAACCAGAAATTCCAACCGACCCTATTGTCGAGAGGTTAAATTTAGTTGAAAGAGAAAACGAGTATTTGAAATAAAAATTGAAAAGAATTGAGGGGGAGAAGATGGAATTGGAGTTGTATGTTGCCAATGTCGTCGATAATCACAAGATCAAGATGAAGAAAATGCGCTTGAAGATTAGAAAGATTAAAAAATATGCCATTGATAGTGAGGCTTGGCATCATTATGCTGTTGGGTCAATTGTTACCTTAGTTGTGATCTTGACCGCATTTGTTGTTGCATTTAAATGGTTTAGCTAGAGAGTTATTTGTATGTTTGTTTTATGAGAATAAGTGTTGTATGAACTTTATGTATGAACTTGTATTAATTTGGTCTATTCGGTGTTGTGTAATGAAGATGAGCTGGCAATGGATGTACGATGACTGATGCTCTCCCCAGTTCGTTAATGGTGTGCGTACTTTTCTGCTTACGGCTAAGGCAAACAAGCGAGCGGATGGTTTTATGCCTTGTCCATGTGCCAGCTGTAAGAATAATCAGAATTACTCTAAGTCAAGAACCATTCACGTCCACCTGTTTGAGTCCGGTTTCATGCCCCACTATAATGTTTGTACCAAGCACGGAGAAAGAGGGGTTATGATGGAAGACAATGAAGAAGGACAGGACGACGACAGTTATCCTGGCCATGAGTTCCCTGAATACGATGGTACAACAATGGGGGAAGAAACTGAGCCGGCAATGTGGGAAGAAGCTGAAGAAGAGGCATCAGATGAGCCCGCTGATGATCTAGGTCGGGCCATTGCTGATGCAAATAGAAACCGCGCAAGTGAAAAGGAGAAGAAGAAGTTGCAACGCAAGTTAGAGGATCACAAGAAATTGTTGTACCCGAATTGCGAAGCTGACAAGAAAAACCAGGGCACCACACTGAAATTGCTGCAATGGAAGGCAGGGAATGGTGTATCTGACAAGGGATTTGGAAAGTTGTTGATAATGTTAAAGAAGATGCCTCCAAAGGACAACGAATTGCCCGAGAGTACGTACGAAGCAAAGAAGGTTGTATGCCTCTAGGGTTAGAGGTGCAGAAGATATATGCATGCCTTAATGACTGCATCCTCTACCGCGGTGAATACGAGGATTTGAACGAGTGCCCGATATGTGATGCATTGCGCTATAAGACTAGCCGCGACGACCCTGGTGATGTCGAGGGCAAGCGCCCCAGGAAGAAGATTCCTGCCAAGGTGATGTAGTATGCTCCTATAATACCATGGTTGAAACATTTATTGCAAACCAAAGAGCATGCTGATACGTCTCCAACGTATCTAGCTATAATTTTTAATTGTTCCACGTTGTTATATTATCAATCTTGGATGTTTTATAATTATTTTATAGTCATTTTATATCATTTTTTGGTACTAACCTATTGACATAGTGCCAAGTGTCAGTTGCTATTTTTTGCATGTTTTTACATCACAGAAAATCAATACCAAACGGAGTCCAAATGCCACGAAACTTTACGGTGATTTTTTATGGACCAAAAGACACCTAATGGGCCAAGGCTGCATCTGGGGGGTGCTCCGAGGAGAGCACAACCCACCAGGGCGCGCCCTGGTGGGTTGTGCCCACCTCGGGTGCCCCCCGGACTGCCTCTTTGCTCTGTAAATACCCCAATATTTCAGAAACCCTAGGGGCGTCTACAAAAATCAATTCTAGCCGCCGCAGAGTCCAGAACCACCAGATCCAATCTAGACACCATCATGGATGGGGTTCACCACCTCCATTGGTGCCTCTCCGATGATGCATGAGTAGTTCTTTGTATACCTTCGGGTTCGTAGTTAGTGGCTAGATGGCTTCCTCTCTCTCGTTTGATTCTTGATGTCTACTACACAACCTTCTTATTGTAGACGTTGTTGGGCCTCCAAGTGCAGAGGTT
>NW_024115036.1:0-10887 GCF_003073215.2 Triticum urartu | reverse complement strand
TTCCGAGGCAGCCCTCCCGCCAGTAGCGGCATTCCGTGCTCATCGGTTGTATGGGCTTCATTACCATGCAAAAGCAACAAACAGATGAATATGCCTGCCTCCACGTACAAAGTTACTGTTGGGCATGTGCTAACTGCGTGCTTAATCATTACCGGTAGTGACAATGGCTGATTTGATTGCAGCAGATGACCAGTTTGGGTGAAGAGCTTTCAGCAGGGCAACAACGCCAGCTACATGTGGGGCTGCCATCGACGTCCCCGACAAAATTGCATACGAATTTTCCTTTGCCGCCAAGATGTTGACTCCAGGTGCCGCTATGTCAGGCTGTTAAAAGATGTATCAAGGCACTGAGATGACCTGTGTTGCCACGGAGCATGTTAAGTACAGTACATTTTAGCTTAGCGGCTGACACGTACCTTGATAATGGCGGGATAATCAGGCGACGGACCCCTCGAGGAGAACATGGCCACTTTTGGTGCCAGTGTTTCCTTCCCCGTGATGGTTCGCGCCGGTTCGATCTTCACCATTGGAGAGCTGCTCAGAAAATAAAACAAGAAAGTTCTCTCCAACGATCAGAACGGCACTTTTTTTTGTCAATTTGAGATTGCTTTTACCACGCTTGTCGCCTGGTTCAGATCAGAACGGCACTTGCATGCCACCTTGCCTGAACTCAGACTCTCATTGCACAAAAATGGAACTTTTTGTGCATACCTTGCGTCGTCCATGTAGCTGGCGATCTTCTTTCCGATGTCGAGGTCCACGAGAACGCAGGCTATGCCCTTGCAGACATCTAGTGCTGTGAAGCTTAGGTCCGTGGTATACTGGGCAAAGATGACACCAGATCCCCCACCATCCCGGACGTACTGTGATGACTGCTGGAACACATCTTGATCCCCTGGCTGCATGGTGCAGAACAGGATCTGCCCTTTCACGTCCGTGCCATTGAGAATTTCCATGTCACAACTAAAATACAGAAGGTAAAATTATGTCAAGTATAGTCTTGTTTAGATCGAATTGCTATGGCTGTGAGCATCAATTGATACAGAGGTAAGGGGGATATCCTACTTTTTGAAAGGGAAAAATATTGAATGGGCCACAAAAATGATGTAAGAAGAAAATTGTGTTTTGCTTTATAGGATAGCGACAGGAGAGAATATTGAGTGCAAATAGTCTGTCGGATTTGGAAATACCCACGAAAATGGTACTAAAAGAAGAACTCGCGAAATGGTATGAAAAGTCTACCGTAAGCATGTTTTTATTAGGGTAGCGATGGGGAAAGAATAATAATGCTTACAAAATCTAACCACGCAAAAGAAAGGTTCGGAAACAAACAAATATCTTTGATTCACTTACCTCACTGGAACCACAAGAACTTTGAAACCACTGCTGCTCTTTGACGAATTCTTCCCTCGGTAATAGAGAGACTGTCCCTGCAAGGAAAAACAAAGTTTGTCCGGCCGCTTCATATTCTTGAGCTAAATACCAGAAAGCATAAATAAGACCCCTACGTCAAGTAGGCCCTCAGTTGCGTGTGAATAAAAACGTACCACTATCTGTTGTTTGCTTCCCAGCGTGATCATCGTCGGAAATGACCGATCAATCTTGCTAGCCGCAACGGTGATAGCCCACGGCGCACCGTTCCTAACCGTCTGTGGCCTTGGCCCCTCGTTACCCCCCGCATACACGACGGTGATCCCCTTTTGGACCGCGTGCAGGACGCCGAACGAGTTCTCGTCGACACCAAAGGACATCGACAACACGTCCACTCCGTCATGGATCGCGTCGTCGATGGCTGCCAGCACGGTCGCTGTGTTCCCGAAGCCAAGGCCCCAGAAAGACTTGTACACCGCGATGCGAGCACGCGTTGCGCCTCCCCGAGCGACCCCCTTGGCTAGGCCGTGGAAGCTGGCCGCCTCCACTGCCGAGCCGGCGGCGGTGGACGCACAATGTGTGCCGTGACCGTTATGGTCCCGGGGCGAGAGCGAGTCCGTCTCGAGGAACTGGTCAGGTACTCCCGCGCTATAGAACCGTGCACCGATGATCTTACGGCTGCAGTTTGTGCTGCCCCAGTCGTGTCCGACCTGGCACTTCCCTTTCCACCTTGATGGCACCGGCCCGTAGCCTGCGTCGTTGAAGCTTCTCGACTCCGGCCAGATCCCTAATTATTTGATATGATGCCATGACGTGAAATATTTTTCATAAATGAAAAAAAAACTACAGGGTTACGAAGTCATGCGTGCAGTGCTGATTAATCAATTTAAATGCTAACCGGTGTCAATCACCCCGATGATCACGTCCTCTCCTCCAGAGTTGCTTCCGTGGAGCATATCACTGCCCATCATCTGGTGGTTGAGCCCAAGAAAGTCCCAGCTCCGTGTGGTGGTTGGCGTGTGCCTTTTACTCGGTTGGACACTGATTACTTCCGGAAACTCTACACCCATCACATCACATGATAATTATTCAACATTCAACACATGCAATTATGCAACCAAATTGACAGGTTAGTTAGACAACGACTGCCCACCAACCTGCAAGTTCTTTCGCTTGCTCTGTGGTGAGCATGGCGGCGAACCCCGAGAAGCCATGCTTGTAGTTGTACACCACGGAGGCCAAAGATTCTTCCTTGCTAAAATATATCAATGTTTGTAATTGCATACCAAAGGCAAGCAAAGGCCTTCATTTCGTTGCTGAAACTACATGTACATGTGTACCTTTGGAGAAGAGTGGTGAGCAGATCATGGTGCGATGCGACGACATCGTTGGGATCATCATGCTTCACATGACCTAAGTAAGCTATATAGAGCTAGAGACGCACGCACGCATGCACGTAGAAGGGTTAATTAATTATAGCTAAGCTAGCTCCACCGTTAACCAATCGATTAAGCATGTAAATTACCTTGCGAGAACCTCCTCCGTGTGCTCTGAATGGAAGCTCGCAGAAGCAAAGCAGCAGCAGCAGCAGCACCCAGGCTACGCGCGAGCTGGAGGAAGACGACTGGAGTAATCCCATTGCCGATTGTCGGTTGATTAGTACTGGGGGGCGCTACATGGGCTTTAGTTTATATGGATGCCGCGGCCATACTATTCTTCCTCGTGCCGCTGGTGCCGACTGGAGACGGACGTCCAGTGTCCCACGCCGCGTGCGATCTTGACCCTGTGTCGTCGAGAGTACAGGTCCAGCACGCCAATGGCAGTCCAGGTGTAACAATTAGAACCAATAAAAGGCTAATGATGTAGCGACACCACTATGATTTGTGCAACATGTGACAATCAAAGTTATAATATATGCATACGTAGGACAATCAAAGTTATAATATAGTACAACATGTGACGAACAGTAAATGATTTTTGTATAACATATATATGGAGATTAAAAGACAATTATTCCGTCGCATGAGAATGGATCACTTAGACTAGGAAAAAACAATTTTCACTCTCGTTTTGTCTCTATCTCTTTTCAGTTAACAATTTTATATGTCTCAAAATAGGCTTTCACCCAGCTTTATATATAAAGCAATCACCGAATCAAGTACACGGCCGAACATACAAGATGATGAGATAGCCCTCATACAATTTTATATGTCCGCATGCGTGAAAACATGTTGATGTCATATCATTGTAGATGCATCGACAGAGACCCTAACTTTGGATTCTTTCTCTTGAAATTTGTTAGTTGAATTTGTCCAGTCTAAAGTTTATATATTTATTTATTACATTTTAGATGGCCGACTCAAATTTAAATCTGATCAAATTCATATATTTTTTCTAGTTAAAGTTTCGAAGGCTCAACTTTTATTTGAAAGTTTTGAAGTGTTCAGTGGACTGTGTCTATGTGTGAATTGTACAAGGATCGCCGAGCGTCATTTCTTTTAATGGTTAGCAGGAGCATTTTTGCCCATTCTATTATGGCATTCCCTCATCTCATTCCTGTTTATTTTTGGTTTCCTTTGCGTGAGAAAAGCTGCAAGGCTCTATTACAGAACATAGTTACAAAATGAGGTAAATGCATCAGTGGTGCTTGAACTTGCCATGGATGTTCAGTTTAGTGTCTGAACTTGAAAAATATGCCAAATTCGTTTCAAAACTTGATGGGAATGTGCAAATTCGGTTCCAATCCCATCCGTATATGTTTATGACTAACGGGTCCAGCCTATCAAAAATTAAAATTAACAACTACGCCTAATCAGATTCGGACCGGCAATTCAGGGTAAAATGTAGAATGTCATAGCCACCACGCAAACAAGCTATTTTTGTCAACTGGAGCTCCTAAATCTTAATGTACTGCAAATTGAAACGGTTGTGGTTCTTAAAAGGGCTGCTGTCTGTGTGGCCCATTTAGCACCTTTTATTTTTCTCAGAAAAATGAAAAGGTCCGTAACTATAATGGCAATAGTACAAATAAAGTCCAACTATTCATGTGTTATAGAGGCTTGCGTAAAACTAAAATAAGCAACTTTTAAAAAGTGTTCATGTAGTTTTCAAAATATTCACGTATTATTTTAAAACATCATACAATTTGAAAAAGTATATGTGAATTATAAACATGATTTTATAATTCATAATTATCTTCTTAAAAAATGTTTGTAGAACTAAATCAATTTTTCAATTTAATTTTTTCTATTTGAATATTTACTTGTGTATTATATTTAGAATATCTAAACATATGAATATAAGCCACGAGTGAAATTATACACCAATGAATATTCATAATATTTGGTGAAAAAATATTTTATCAATATAGTTGAATATTGCATAAAGTTACTGGAAAATATTTGTTTTGTGTGCACATAAATATTTGTGTATCATGAAGTTATTATTTATGTACCACAAATATTCATAGCTGACAGCGTGGCATAGAGCCTTGATTATGATTTTTTTTGAAATAATATGTGCACACGGATATTTGTTGACCACGAGGTAATTATTAATAGCACATGAATATTCTAATATAAATTTATTATTATGATTTTTATTTACATTTTTAGCACTAATTATGATTATTGTTTGCATACTTTTATTTTTTAAAGAAATAATGTGTGCTAGATGGGCCGCACTGAGTGCAGCCCATCTAAGTACCACAACCATATTCATACTCATATAAGCCTGAAGAGTTATTGTTGGCAACAACCCCTCAAAAGGATACAACAAAGCAGTCAAGGAAAATCGAGGCACGACCGGCGGTGTGGCTGAGACCACCGGAGGGCTTCGTGAAAATAAATACGGATGCGGCCGTAGTGACAGAGGGATCCTAAGGTGCGGCGGCAGCTGCGTGCCGTGATCAGGAAGGGAAGTTTCTGGGATCTTCAGTTATCAAAGTCAAAGGTATTACAGCGGCAGCTACTTTGGAGGCAATGGCGATTAGAGAAGGGCAAGCCCTGGCTAAAGACTTACATGTCAACAGAATTCATATAGCATCAGATTGCAGGACAGTGGTTAATGATATTGGGAAGAATACGATGTCGGAGTATGGAGCTATTGTTCATGAAATTATAGATCATTCTAGCCTTTTCAATTCTTGTAACATAGTTCATGAGTTTAGAAGCTCGAATTTCGAGGCTCACAATCTCGCTAAGTGTGCTTTAAATCTCGGATTTGGACGCCATGTTTGGTTGGGCCAACCGGGAGAGTTGCATTTTTACATGTAAACATTTTGGATTCTGAATAAAGCTTGGCGAGATTGTCTCAAAAAAAATATAAGCCTGAAGAGTTATTGTTGGCAACAACCCCTCAAAAAAAATTGTTGGCAACAAAACTGACATATCGTGGTGGCCAACACGCCCTGTACATTTTAATTCCTCTGACAGGCGGGGCCCACTAGTCATAGGGACATAGAGTTTTGAAATAACCCTGTTTTGTTGTTAGAAGTGGGCCCCATGCCATGTCATCCATATACGGTGCCACGTCTGCGCACTTTACATATACGGATGTTTCGTGCCAAGTTTTAGAACCAGTTCGAGGTATTTTTAAACTTCAGGCACTAAACTGAACATCTGTGACAATTTCAAGCATCACTGGTGTATTTACCGCTTACAAAATATATGGCAATCAGAAACATAGAAAGCTATTAATATATGCCAATGGCACCCGTTGTATATGCAGCGCGACCGCGAGCGTCTGGGACTTATGATGAAGGTGATGTATGCTGCCCCTCGCTGACTGTCCCCGGAGCAGGCGCGTGAGTTTGTGGCCACTTTGTGGTTGTTTTTCTTTATTTCTCTTATTTTTCTTTTTGCGTGTTTGTGTTCATGCCCCAACAGACTATTTTTTTTTCATTGCATTTGAACTTGTTATATGGATGTGATGGTGCCTTTATTTATAAATCTGGACAAAAGCCTATTTCGAGAAGTGTATGAATAGAAATACAAGATTCTGCAAACAGTAGCAGGTTGGGGTATGCATGCATAGTAGTACTAGTAGCCTTTCCCTCTCAATGCATCTACACAATAAGAACATTTTACTGAAGTTCCTTTATTCTGCATCAGCATCAGCATCAGGCCCCTAAGTAGTAGAAAAGTGGTGAGCCTTCCCTTCCGGCGATTTCTCCTTTGGCTGGCTATTTCTGTGTAAGCAAACAGGTAGAATGGTGGGTGAGGACTATGTTGATAGACATCACGGTTGCATTTTTTCTGGGTGAAAACTCAAAATCTTGCCTAAGACTTGATCAGGCAACTTTGAACGTCCATATGTCGTTAATTTGTTGAAGGTGTTGGTTTGAAGATCTGCTTCAAATTTATAGCCCTTAGTCTGACATCTGACTGAAGGCGCAACATAGGGGCACAAGCGGGGATTTCATTTTGAAGACGTTGTCTTGGAGTATTGCGTCCTTTGTTGGCTAATATGTGGTCGTAGATTTGATGATATGATTTGGGACCATGCAGACATGCTGACCTCAAGTTTTTTTTGTATCTGTAAACCCATCTATTTGGCATCGTCTATAATTATTAATATATGATATTTACATCACTTGATGCAGAGGCCGAGAATATTCCTCCTTTTCTGATAAGAGTACCGTGTATCCTCGGTAGCTTATTGATCGCCGATTGCACCGTGTATACATGCACAGCTGAAAATCCTGTTGTTCCTTCCACACCAGGTTCCAAGAACCGAAGGCAGTCCAGTTGAGGCTGCTGTCGCGGTCGCATGCAGAGTCTCGCGCGGAGCACCACACGCCAATTTTGAACGTGCGTTGGGAGAGAACTTACTGCAGCCGACGGCCGTATGACTGTGTTGGCAAGAGCCTCTCTCTCTCGCCTAGTTCTGGATGGATACACACACGCACGCAAGCTGTTCGAGCAAATGGACACAAGCAAAAACAGAGGAGGAGCGGAGCAGCACACACACAGGTTGGTTTTCCAGGCAACGAATGCCCTTTTCCATTCACTGAACCAGCGACACACTCCGGCTCTGCTCTTTTGATGTCCAGTTACAGAAACCAACACCACTGTAGCCATACCAGTGCACGCACACAGCCCACACTCTGCTACAGTACTTGGGTACACACTCAGTACACCCACTACGTGAACTGATGGTTGCAACAGATGCAGTTCACCATCACTCCACTCACCCACAGTGCACCAACACATGGGCACCTTCCAGGTTTTACCACGACCATATTACAACAGGTTTACACAACTTACAGACTGGTAGTCTTCGGATGAATTCCGATATGATCGGTAGGGGCGGTTAACTGAAGATGAGACGCCTGAGCCTGACCAACAATCGTAGGAAAAGACTGCATTTTTACTCGGTACGAGCCTTCCAGATTGCTTCGTGGTTGATTGATTTGTGAGAAAGTGCTGACGAACTCGAAGTCGCCGTATATAGGTCCCATTCGGCATCCATCCCTCAGCTGATCGTTGTGGACGCGGCAACGAAGGTGCCGGGTCCAAGGGCATCACATTGCGACTCAATTATTGCAGGACACGGAGATATTTTCTTTGTCTGGAAATACTTGTCATCAAAATGGATAAAAGGGATGTATATAGATGTATTTTAGTTTTAGATACACCTCTTTTTGTCCATTTTGATGACAAATTTATTTAGACGGAGGGAGTACATTTTTAGATAAAGAATGTTTTTAGTAACTCAAAATATAGTGGATACCCAGCCTTTGAATAACTATAAGATGCACACAACAGACACCTAAAGTCTTACAAAATAAATACACGTATAGGCAACAATTGAGTCATAGGACGGACACTACGTCTATATCGAAGGAAGTGACCAATTAGGAGATTAATGTTGGGTAAAAAACTCCCAGACCACCCGCTCCAACCACGTGCACACCGCTTTGAATAGCAGTTGGCGAGGTTGTCAGAATCGTGATTTCAAATCGGATCGGAGCTTCACTGGAGGATCGCAAACACACAAAATCTTAACTATATGACTCATGAAAATGTAGATTCTACTAATCAAAACCGTAGAATCAAAAAGTTAGTTGGGATCGTAAAATCGTGAAATTGTACAATAAAATCACGATTATGATACCTTGATGGTTGGTACTTCGTTTGGTGTAATACAGACCACATACGAACCGCGTACATCAAAAAATAACTTGTAAAGGAGAAGAGTTTTGCCATTAAAAACAAACCATTCTACATGGCCAAAGCAACCATAATAAGGCATACACTCTTACCCTATTAGCGTTCTGAATCTATTTGGAATACCGTCCAACTAGTAACCACAAATATTGCCAACACTTGTGGGCAAATATACATTGAATGCTATTTGGATGACTGGCCACGTAGAATATGCAAAGTTGCATTAGAAAAGGAGGTATTTGATTGTCTCATTGTAAGTACAAAAACTACGCTTCTTACTTCCTTGCCAATTGCGACGGGTGAGGTTGTCATTGGTTAGCGCAACTCCTCTGCGAAGATATCACATGAAGATTTTAACATTTTGTGGAATCTTTTACTTTGAAATTTTCTTGTGATTGATGGAACCTCTGAATGCATGGGCGCATGATATATTGAGTCAACCTTATAGCATACCATGAAAGAATGGTATGTGTAACCCCAAGGTTATTTTTGTCTATAGGTTCATCTGGGTTTAACTAATCACGACCGTCTTTCTTTTGTAGGTGAGAAAACAGTCTGAGGCCAACATCAACATCATGCAGGCTTGGTAACATGGGCATAGAGGCAAAGATGGGGTGGAGTTCTGCAGCACGTCGGCCTCAGAAAGATATGTTTTTATGAAACCCATTTCAAGGAGGCGTACGAGGAGGAGTCTGATCCTGCGTCGCAGGACCTCGATCCCATGGTGGTCATGAGGGCAGGCCCAGGGAATAGGAGTGTCCTCCACTTGATCGGCGACGACGCGATCTCCACGTCCGTGCATCCCAAGCTATCTCAGAAGCGGGCGGAAAGCACAAGCTAAAGACCCTCCATAAGGAGTCGCCCGACGACTCAGTCTGTTGAGATTTCAAAGCTCAAGTTTTTTAAATTTCTTATATGCAATTGTCTTTTCATTCTTGGCGTCGCAATCTATATGTGAATGAACTTTGTGTATTACAGGTCGCGCTGCAGGCATCCGAGGCCGCATGTGCAAGAGACGCGGCCGAAGAGGAGGCGTAGCAACCGGCTGAAGTGGCGGCTAGATAGAGACAGGTGGCCAAAGAGGAGGAACGGATGAAGGACGAAAAGGCAGAAAGGGAGAATATCATGATAGACTTAGTGGTTAGTACTTTCCAATATCGACGCCTATCCATATTAACCGATTGACCAACTTGGAACAACGCTGAAGTGTCGAACCTCAGCCTCCGAAGGGCTTACATGCAATGTGGGCGATGATGATGAGTGGAAACCCTCCGTCTCCTCCTCCCACTCCTCCTTCAGGATTGGAGTGATGTGTCGACCCTCGTCCTCCTCCTATGTAGTGAACTTGCGAACTCGTTGGTTCTTATGGTTTGTGTTCATTGATGGATTATGTAGTGGAACTATGATTTGAACTTGTCATGAGCTATGTTGTGAACTTGTTGATATATATGAGTTTAATTCATATGTGATGTCACTTTGAGCTATAATGATGTGATATATGTGTTGTGTGATATATGTGGTGTGAAATCATGTCAAAAAACATATATGTGTGGTATGTCAATTGCAGGAACTTAGGACAGAACAGATAGTTCTGTACTGTTTCGTTACCTTCTGCCGAGTTCTGCGCTGGGCGATGCATGCCTTTCTCGAGTGCGGAGCTTGGCAAAGGTGGTGCCTGAGCTACGCTGCCACTGCCAGCTTTTTTCAGCTTCTCCGTAACCAAGAGACGGATATTCTAGCAGTTTCCTTCTGTTTTTACTCGCGAACCATAAAAACGCACCATGGGGCAGATGTGTCCATTGGGGATTTGATGAGTTCACCATATCTGTTTCCTGTCTCCACGCCTCTCCCAATCCCCCGTCCCGATCTCTCTCTTTATCTGCTAAAGCCGTTTGCTACCTCACTGTGCATCGCACCTCTGCTCTCACGTTCTTCTGCCGCCCCCTGCGCCTCCGTCGGCCTACCATTGCGGAGAAGTTCAGATCTTGGGAGAGCGGCCTAGCTCTGCCTAGAGAAGTCGTCGGTGGTGCCATCTTCACAGATTGCCCGTGTGGAAGGTGAGAGGAGCCTGATTTGGACCTTTTTTTTGTCCTCGTGAGTTCAAAAATTAAGCAGGTGAACCTTCCATCCTATCTCCATTAGCAATTGGTGTCTTTGCTGATTCGTTTGGTGATAATCAACCAAACAGATTTGTCGCTACAGCTCGACTCGCAACAGGTGCATCCACCATGGTAACCGCTAACACCGGCGCCAAAGAAGAAACCCTCACCGGCTGCGGCAAGGCACTAGACGAATCAGCCGGCGGCTTGGCGCATGAGTGGCTCCACGAGGCAAGATCAGGGGAGGA
>NW_024115035.1:0-8995 GCF_003073215.2 Triticum urartu | reverse complement strand
CCGCCCAGATCTGATCTAGCCAGATTTGCTTGCTCGCTCCGCGGCAGCGGAGATCGGTGGTGGTCCGTGCGCACGATGCGAGGCGGGGGTTTGTCGAGCGGAGCCGGGTGAAAACCTTGTTCTTGGCTTGTTGCCAAGACCGGCGATGGCGGCACTCTTTTGTGACGTTACCTTCTTGAAGGGGTCACCGTAGAGAAGCTCAAGACCTCTATCCGCTGCCTCCGGGGGAAACTCTAGATCAGTAGATCGAATGACGGCGGTGCTCTGGTGTTGTTTCCCCCTTGGGGGCAACATTCTTGGAGGTGTGCACAGGCTCGAGGGACTAGTGGACGGCTTCTTTGGTGGAGCGGTGCTTCATCTTACTCATTGATGGTGGCGGATCTCGGCGGCGTGGCGCAGTGGAGACTCGGCGCCCGATGCGCAGAGATGGACTCGCGCAGGAGGAGGACGATGCCTGGCGTCATGGTGGCGTCGATGGCAGAGAGGTCTGGCAAGATCGGTGTGTTAGTTTATGTTCTGAAGATGGATTGATGGAAGACAGTGGCGACGACACAATGAGAGTGCGTCGGACCGGTTTGTACCCCAAACCCAGTATGTGGCTCGGTTGGGGCCTCCGGCTCTAGATGTTAGGCTTTGGTGAGATATTTGTTTGGTATTAGGCTCGGACTATCGGCACCCCTTCATCAAGTGGTTAGGAGTAGCGACAGTTGCTGCTAAGATGGTGGCTTCAGACAAACTGTTATACTACTTAATAAGATCTTTGTGAATAATTAATAAAATGGTTGCATGCATCATCTACACTACTTAATAAGATCTTTGTGAATAATTAATAAAATGATTGCATGCATTATCCAGATGTAGAGGCCGGGGCAATCCTCTTTTTTTAAGAAAAGACATATGTATTGCTATGTCATATAAGTCTTCATTTATTTAGATGTAGACTTATTTTGCTTTGGGGTACGTTATGTTACGTAACATATGTTACTTACTAGAAACACCTCTTTTCTCATTAACTATTTGCCATAAGCATACTTGTTTTGAGATGTGTTATGTTACTAACTAAGTTACCCCACTATGATCAGCCTGAACCTGAAAGTAGGGAGTAATTTACACAAAACTGCAAGATTAGCAGTATTTTATCAAACCTTGCAATTGCTAGTTCAACAACTCGGGTAAAATAATATCAAGTAGGAGTATATGCGTTTCAAAGAATCTTCACAATGGCAGTGAAAACCCCAAAGACATCTAAGCCATTTTGGTTGGTTCCAAATTTATCTTAATTTCGTAAGACAATCAGGAAATCAGGCAAGATATGGATCACATTTGGTTTTTGCCACCGTCGTAACCATTGCAAACGTAGAGCAAAGAAGGCTGCTTTACATGTGAAATAACACCGGAATTTGTACCCAGCTTGAATTGGTAAATTAATGTGACCACAGTGATGATGATGATGATGATGGAACAAGGGAGATGGTGCATAAAACCAAGCAGGTTTTTCACCCACTCACACCTGTTACTGTAGCTTTGTTTTAAACTATGGTGTTCTTCCTGGCAAAAGGAAAGCAAAGCAAAGGAGGATTTACAAATGACGCTTGCATGGGGGCTACCAAGGATCAAGCTATCATCGCTTGCATGGGGCTACCAAGGATCAAGCCATCATCATTTGCTGCGGCTACCGTTGCACTGGTGAACGAAACCGTTGCCGTTGGCACTGCCGTTCATGTGAGTCCCATTGCTGCTACTGCTGCTGCCTATGTCCTTCCGCTTTGTGCTGGCCTTCTTCACCCCCCATATACGTATTGTGTGATCATCACTCGCAGAAGCGAGCATATGTGGATTTGTAGGGTTCCAGCTTACACAGTTGACCGCGCCGGAGTGACCAGAAAGAGTCTCGATAACATCTTCCGTAGCTCTGTGCCATATATAGACCTGGCAGATAAAATATCACCACACTGAGTTGTCAAATCAAACAAACCACTGGATAGTTGTTTTCCATGAAACTTCAAAGACCTGACTAAAATTTCTTTCACCGAAACATTATGTACCAGATTGGTAAACATGCATTTCCATATATTGGTGTTCTACTATGCTGGCTTATAGAATCCAGCTCTTGGCTATATTACACTGGATTATTTTCTCCAGCCCCATTTTATAGCTACCTATCAGGTGTAAGGAACCATGGATCATGGATGTCATTACTAGGTGACTTCATGTCATCCACGGAAGTACCAATCCATCTGTAAGTTTCGTCTGGCTCACAAGAAACAAATGATCCCAAGATTCAAGTGATAAATTAGTAATGTATCCCAATTAAACATTAACTTTATCCACCATGTAATGCACATCATTGGACATGTCATAAAAGCAGTAACTAATATGTCACATACCAAATATTCTGAACAAAAGCTGGCGGAAAATACCTAGATCAAGAATCAATGTGCATGCAATCAAATCTGGGGAATAGACGTAGATTTTAAGTATCATTTACAGTTTCTCAACATAAGAAATATCATGGATGTTGTACATATTTTGTCATGTTTTGTTACATGAAGTAGAATACTGCAGCGAGCTGACAGCTGTTCCAATATAGGTCTCTAGGTTATCCAGTAAATTTGACTTGCAGGACAGAAAATATAATTCTGCTACACGGCCAAGAACAACAGTTTCCAGAACTCAGATATTATCTGCAATTAAAAATCTATAGAACAGGTGACAAGGAGAGCATAACTTAAGTGCATCTGCAGTCAATACATCATACATTCATACCTTTGAATCTTCACTCCCACTGGCAATAAAGGCCTGATCCGATCCACCAAAGCACGATCTTATAACAAACCGGCTGCGTTTATGGCCAATGTACTGTTTCACTCTACTGGGATCATTCCTGATGTTCCACAAATGGATCTTCTCACTTATAAGATTTACAAGCAAGAAATCTCCATCATCAGAAAGAGAAAATGAAGTGATTGTATTATCCTCTTCAATCAGCCTCTCCTGTTTTGTGTCCCTATTGAATAAAAGAATTGTGGAATCTCTGTTCATAATTATTATAACTTTGCCATCTTTTGTTACAGCAAAATCAGATATTTTTGATGACCGCTGCCCTTTCCAGCAATCTGCCTCTTTACCATCTAAATCCCACAAGCAAAGGCTTTGATCAGATAGACCACACAATATTTGCTTTCCGTCTGGAAACCAGCCACATGACGTCAAACCAAGGCCAGGCTTTTCGTAGACATGAATACATTCACCAGATTCAATATTCCAACGCCTGATGGCTTCTTCCATTCCACATGTAAGAAGCTGGCTATCATCAGGACTCCATGCAACCATCATCACTGGTTTCTCATGACCAGTCAATCTGTGCTTCAGCAATAGTTCTCCATCTTCATCGACCTAGGAAAAATACCCACATTACTGCAAGCAAGCAGAAGATTGATTTGTGTTGCATCAACTATCAAGATGGCAGTGAAAATGTAAATTTCACCATCATTATCAGTACGTACATGCGCATGCACATCCTGAGGTACATACTAGAATGCAATAAAATTCCTGGAACAAATGATGAAGATGAAACTGAAAATTAGGTTCATGTGCATCGAGATTGTTATGTGCATCGGAATCTCGATGGGATTGAAGTTCTGAGATTGAGATGCTGGGAAGTTTTTCTAGAACTAAGTTTTGATAGTTCCAAACAAGGACCACATTATGTCCTCATCAACCACCACAAAAATAAAATCAGAACACCTTCAAGGTAGGCTAATCGCACCACCAATGCATAAATGCCAAGCTATATGGTCTATAGTGTCAGGCCACAAGATCATGTAGCAAACCAAACAAACATATTAATCAAACTTGCAGCTAAGGCCAACAAGGCTCAAATTAGATAGACTCACTCAGACAAATTAATGATGTAAAATATCTACCCTATCAATTTGCATTTGAACAAATAAAGGAAATACTCGAGATCTCAAATTTTCGGACAGAAACAACCAGCAGGTGACCAAAAAAGAGTGAATGTGGTTGTGCAGAAAGTTTTCACATAAGGCACTAGCTAAATGGGAAAGTAAGGGGCAAGACACTGCACTGCTGAACACCTTCATGAAGAAGGTCAAAAGTCAGAAGCATAGTTACCTTCCATATAATTGCAGATTTATCATTTGATGATGAGGCTAAATATTTCCCATTGTTTGAGAATTGAAGAAACCATACTTCGTCACCGTGTTCACGCAGAACCTGCGATAATATTTTTTATTTGCTTGTGGCTTAGTACAGGTGATAAGATATGTGGATAGCAGTGTCTGATTGTGCATCGAGAAATATTGTATTGCTTAGTTTCAATTATTACATTTAGGCATTAACTATTTTATACCAGGAATGAGAAGCACATCCTACTTGTCAAGGAGAGCCAGATCTCAGTTGCTTTCATGAACATTTAAATAGCACTCAACTCACATCTATCTTCTCATACAAAAGTATTTCCTCTACATTAACCTGAATCTGATGTATTCTCTTTCCAACCTAAATATATATTGCAAAATATTCAACACAGCAAGAGGGAGGTGGGAAGGGAGGGGAGGGGCGAGGATAGAGGATGCTTAAGTTATACTTTATGACAACTGGATCACACATTATACAGAGAGAGAAAACAGAATTTATCCAAGACTTGTTATGAAATAATCTACAAGTGATGTATAAAAACTGTACAGAAATAGTCAAACGAAGAGCAAGAACACCAAACCGACCAGTACTGCTTATTTTTGGATTCTTAAGCAATGCAGGCAACTGTTAAGCACAACCTTGATTTCAAACATGGTATTTAAATATTTAAACATGCAACAAATGCAACCACTGACATCAGCATGAGTTCATACCTGCAGTGTTCGAGATGGTATCTGATCCCTCCCACAGTGATGATCAACATAAAGTGACAAGCCATCAATAGAATTATGGAGATAACAAGCTTCACGTTGTACAGTAAGCGCCTGTTCAACTATATTCTCTAACCTCCTCTCTGGTACCATAACAGCAGGTGGGAGCACCTTTTGCAATTCCTCTAGGAGCTTAAGGCGTGAGTCAGAAGCTTCGGTTCCAAGCTTTGGAAACGCAAGCAAGAAGTTCTGCGGAGAAGAAATTATGCAACTTGACATTTCATGAACTCGTTTTCTGTTAACACCAAGGGGGGAGATTTCATTTTGCAACGTCTTTATGGCACCCATTAAGTTGTCATTTCTCAAAAGGTCAAAGAATTTCTGCTCCAATAACAAAAATGCAGCAGACTTCACAATGTTTTCATCCAGAAGGCCAAGTTTATTCAAGGTAGCTACTGCATTGTCCCAATTACCATCAAGCACCTGCTTTCTGAATAGATTCACCGATGGAGAATGCAATGTAATACCTGATTCTTCCTCAAGAACAGCTCCACTTTTTTCATATCCAAGAGTATACAGAGCTTTTGTGATTATCCTCACAAATTCGTCCCTCTTAATAACACCTTTAGAACCAACCATAACTTCTTTCCCCTGGGAAGCCAAAGGTCTAGCCATTGTACCTCCCAAAGGGTTAATGGATTTCGAATAACAGAAACTTTCTGGTAAATTTGCTGACTCTACTGAGGATGCTCTTGCGCGTTTTGAGGGTGGTTCATCATCTTCAAAACCTCCCATGAAATGCCAAAGTCAGCCCATATATTGTTTTACTATTGCAGATACAATGTTCCGCAGGCTGCAGAAAATGCCGTCAAAAATTCCGTAGGTTGCTGCAGATAAATAACATGAAAAAGTCATTATCAAATGCAGCCAATAACCTGGTCTTATCTCGATCATTTTACAACTAACAATACATGCCCATCATAATAGCAAGAAATAGGAATGGTGCACATAAAGCAAGGAAAATACTGCGGAGAAACACAATGTACCTTTTGATTGAATCTACAATACAAGCTACCTATCCATGTAACGCACATATGAGCAAATGTGAATTGGAATACACGGCAGTAAATCTCAGAGACGCAAGGCACAGGTTGAAGCGCTCCCTATTATTTTTAAATGTGCAGGTTAGCTTGAACATTATGCACACCGAACAAAAATAGCCCCATCACACTTGAGCCTGTTTATTAATTATCATGTAGCATCAGAAAGAGAGATAAAATATGTATCTTTGAGTGACAAAACAGAAGCCTATGCTGATTAATCCTCATTTATAATAAGCTAATAGGACTATAGTCCCAACTCCCAATTCAAGCTTGTACTACCAGATATCTTTCCTGCCATCATATAAGAAACAAAGTAAAGTCAGGTTGGACCAGCATATCCAAAGATAAGTCATAACAGCACAAGCTTGTGGCAAGCTACCATGGACTCAGAAAGAATTACATAATGTGGCTCATCTGTTGTCATAGTAGCATCACTTCTTTCTTTCCTTTTGTGGTGCAACGGGTAAATAATAAGCCATGAAATAGATTGGTACACAGTAAGACCCTGATAGCAGTGATGCTTTATTGCCGTGAATGGCATGTGAGCTCCACATTGGAACCTTACCCTTATTGGCAACTTTTCAGTACTACTTAACCCTGACTCGCTGATAGTGCACAACTCGCATCAGTCCACTAAAGCTAACACTGAGAAGTGGCAAATGACCTCCATTTACAAACAAAAGCATGATGTCCATGAAATGCTCAGGCGAATTACTAGGAACAACCGACGGGTGACCACAGGGGTAATCAAACGCAGTAAGTAGGATCCAATTATGCAATCTGCATACAATCACTGTTGATTATAAGCTGCTCCAGGAAGCGCCCTAAATCACAGGAGTCCTGCCCAACCGCGTGCCCTTAGCGATCTAACCAATCCACGTGATATATATAAAGAAACTAAAGCAAGTGGCGCAGCGACGGGGACCGGTCATCTAAGAATCTGTTCTAGGGAGAGTTCATCGTCGTTCCTACTCGCGCCGCCGGAGGAGCCCCCTCCCCCAAACCCACACCTGCACGTCGGGGACCAATAGGCGACGCAGAGAGCAGGGATTAGCGATCGGAAGGGTCCTGACCTCGGATCCACGCTGATTCGCGCGAGGAACACCCGAATCCGCGCCGAGACGTTGGGGAATCGCCTGCGGGGGGCAGGAGGTGGATGGATGGGCGGATTGGGTAGGGAGGGGGGGCAAGCGCAGAGAGAGAGAGAGAGAGAGAGAGAGAGAGAGAGAGAGAGACGGGAAAGGAAGAGATTGGTGTCTTGGCTTGGGAGAGAGGGGAACCGACTGATTGAAAGGAAAAGGGAGGAGAGGTTGGAGAGAGAGAGAGATTAACCATTTCATTCACTCAAGCAATTGCACTTTGTTAAGTTTTTTTTTTTTCAAGGAAAGTCATCTTGGCACTTCATTGCAAAGTTAACAAAGTCATCATCCCACTAGCACATCGATTTTGAAGCATATATATGCCTAGCTAGAAAATGTGCCAAGTCATTAGCTTTCAATCGAATCGACGAGATATCATGAGCTTGTTGAAAACAATATGTCGGACTTGTTGAATAGGAGGGCAGAACATCAGACGCACCATTGCACGCATAAATGATCTCAAGACAGCCTATTCTACAATGTTTGTTTATCAACTGAAGGACTTAGTGAAGCGACATAGATTTCACCGTCGCTGCGTTAGAAACATAGTCAAATAACTTGGCAACTTATGCCATAGCTTTGCCTTCGACAATTGTGAACAATAGTAATTAACTGACTTGTGTCATTCTTAAAGAATGCACCTATGTTCAGCTTGTACATACCTAGTGGTGGCTTCTTCCATCTAACTTTGTTTGTCTGTTTCTGGGAAGTTGTAGGATCAAAAGTAGGTCTAGAGGAGGATGATTAGACTACTTGACCAAATAAAACCTAATCTTTTTCCATTTTTAGTTATAGGCAAGTCTTAGCAATTCTACCAAGTCAAGCAGCATCCTACACATGCAAGTATAAGAGTTGTGCAGCAGAAAGTAAAAACTTTGCATATGAATGTAGAGGGGATCGAAGATATCAAACACAATGAGGACATGATGTTTTTTATGTGGTTTCAATAGGTGGTGCTATCGTACATCCATGTTGATGGAGACTTCAACCCATGAAGGATAACGGTTGCGCGAGTCCACGGAGGGCTCCACGCACGAAGGGTCCACGAAAAAGCAACCTTGTCTATTCCAGCATGGCTAACGCCCACGAAGGACTAGCCTCCCTCGGGGTAGATCTTCATGAAGTAGGCGATCTCCTTGCCCTTAAAAACTCCTTGGTTCAACTCCACGTGATCTTGGAAGCTCCCAAGTAACACCTAACCAATCTAGGAGACACCACTCTCCAAAAGGTAATAGATGTCTCTTCTTTACTTGTCTTGTGGCCAGGGTAGTATGACGATCTATTGGAGTGGTTTTAGGCACTGACAAATGTCCGAAGAACTACTGGCAATATTTCATTTGGTGTCATAAGTTTCTTCCTGGGAAGAAAACATTCTATACAGTAGGCTTGGCAGCCACTTGTTGGGCCATCTGGTTGGCGCGTAATCGAGCTACTTTTGAAAAGAAACAAATCAAGACTCCTTTGAGATTGTGTTTTCTCTATGCTCTTTTCTGCTTTATTGGACAGGCTTGCAACAAGGGGACGCCGCCAGGGAGCTTCGAACAGGAGCAGAGATGATCAGGGCTAGTACGATGCAGTTGATGAAGATGTGTGACGCTACCAAACAACTGATCCAAGGTGTCTGAGGCTTTCGGGGCGTTTTCGGTGAAGATGACTGCCACAACAAAGCGTCTACCTCCTTTTGCTTCTGCCCCCGGAGGAGGTGACTCTCTTCGGCTTTCAAAAGACTGTACATGTTCTAGTTTGATCTTCTGAGAAATGTATTAGGCTAGACCTTATTATGTGCTACTCAGGTTTTTGCCCCATAGCACCCGTTTCGATGGCGAGCGGGTGTGGTGGGTTTCCTGGTAGTGCTGGAACTCGCTCTACCCCTTTCCCCTCT
>NW_024115034.1:0-12119 GCF_003073215.2 Triticum urartu | reverse complement strand
GAGGTGCTGCCCGAGGTCAGCCACAGCGCTCCCGAGGTGCTGCCCGAGGTCAGCCACAACGCTCCCGAGGTGCTGTCCTTAGCTGCCGAGATGATGCCCGAGGTCAGCCACAATGCTGCTGAGGCGCCGTCCTTGGCTGCTGAGGCACAGCCGGTGGCCAACCAAGATGCTGCCGCCGAGGCGTCACCAAAGGCCAGCCACTCTGACGACATCGTCATGGTGGACGCCGAGGCGCAGCTCAATGCTCAAGGCGACGCAGACCTCATGGGCCCCTGCGCATTCCCGGCGCCCATGGAGAAGAAGAAGAAGGAAGAGGAGGGGGATGGGTCCAATGCTGCCGTCCCCCCTCAGCACCAAATGGATGCGCATCCTGCTCCTGTAACAGAGGCTGAATCTGCCGGCGAGGCGGCAACACAGGACACGGGAGTCGAGCCCAGCACTGCTGCCGCACATGCAATGCCAGACGCTGAAGAGGGTGCTAGCATGGAATTGGACGCACCTTTGGCTTTGCTTGAGTTCACTGCTGGATCAAGTGGACACAGTGTACTGGACAGTGTGTTGGCTGATACTCCTATGGCCGCCGAGGATGCCACCATGCCTGCTTCCACTGCCATGGATGCTGAGGATGCCGCCACACCAGTTTCCAGTGCCAAGACCATCAAGCCTAAAAGACGCTTCACACGGTCGCTGCTTGGACTGGACAGAGAGACCGCAGCCAGTGAAATTATAGGAGATGCCTCGCTTGATTTGTCTGCAACACCAGGGAGGAGGTTCACAAGGTCACTGCTCAAGTCAAAGGTGGAGGCGCCTCCTGCCAGCAGCCCGGTTGTGCCTGAAGAGCCCGTTGAAAGCACACCAGAGACCCCTCCATCGGTGACCAAGATGGAGATGAAGATGTCCAAGAAAGTTGCCTGCCTCTCAAAGCACCCAGGCAACACCAGAGATTTGCTCAGCACAGGACTGCTCGAGGGAATGCCGGTTATGTACATCATCCCTAATAGCAAGGTATGGGACAATCAGTCATAAGTTTTATCAACAGTTTCTTGTCTGTCAGCACCACTTTACTCCATTTGAGGATTGCACGAGCCTATCACCGCACCAGTATTTTGTTAAGCTTAATGATATATTAGGTTAGCCGTGTAATCAGTATTCAGGGAGTTTTTCTGTTCAGTTAATACATACATGTGTTTGCTTTTGCCGTGTTAAGTTTGCTAAACCTTGACAATAGTGAATCCATCTGTGACGGAATGCCAGTAGCTTTGATGACACTTTCTGTTATTTGAGAACTTCCAGGTACTAGTTACAATCAAATGTGTGATAACTTGTTGGGGACCAACAGTCTCATCCTATTTGCCTCAGTTTTCAATGCAACACTTGTAGCTATGCCATGTTATATTGTGATGAAGTAGCAATGAACCCCACATCTTGCTGCTCAAGATGCCTTGTGTAATATATAAATATTATCTCTCTTTTTTAGAGCATGAAATTTTAATGCAGTACAATTAATATCAATGTTGTTTGCAAGTTGCAGAAGCCTGTGCTGAAAGGTGTGATTGCAGGTTGCAATATACGTTGCTTTTGTGTTAGGTGTGATGGCTCCAAGGTTAGTACTCCTTCCCTTCAAAAGGAAAAATAGGTTAGTGCTAACTACCGTATCTGTAAGCCGTTGCAGGACACAAAAATGTTTACGTAATGTTGCTCTCCTTCTGAATTTTACAGGCTATTACTACATATTTCTTTGAACTACATGCTGGAAGCAGCAAAAAACACCCTGCAGAGTACATCTACTTAGCAAATGGTAATAGTTTGCGGGATGTGCTGCGTGCCTGTGAAAGTTCTCCTTTGGATTCTCTAGATAAAACAATCCAGTCCTGCATTGATCCCATGCTTACAAGGACCCGCACGAATTGTCTGAACTGCAACGGTGAGACTTTCATGCTTATGTAATTCAGGGAGTTGTAGTAGTTTCCTTTGGTGCCTTTGCTTATGTCTCCTAATGTTGCAGGTGAGCTACCTTCACAAACGGAAGAACAGTTTCTGTGCCATCAGTGTTGCCCAGAGTCGAACCAACCTCAAGATCCTACTTCCCCGTTGGCATACAGCAAGAGCAGTTCCAGGTGTGCAATTTAATAAGCATAATAATGTGCTAGATGTGCTCTTATGTCTAATTAACTAGAGGCCAAGAGCTATTATTTACACTGTTCTATCATAAGGAAATAAAATTTAATGGCTGCAAAATTTGTTCAAGAGCTATTACTTTACACCCTTTTGTTATAAGAAAATAAGTTGTCTGTATCGCTATCTGACAATACTGTTGACTTCTAGTTTGGAACTTATGTTTTATTTACAAATGACATTCCTTTCCATGTTCTGTTTTGGGGTGCCAATAGTCTGACTCCAAGTTCCAAGGAATCTTTGTTGAAGAGGATGTCGGCAAGCAAAGGCGCGAGTACTGGAAAAGTAACAACAAAGTCGGTACTTCTAGTTCTGTTAGTTCTCCCTTTTAGTTTCTCACTATTGAGCACTTAACTCACTGGTCCCTGCTTGGCATATTTTCAGGGATACGGGGCTACACAAACTGGTATTCAAGGTTTTGCTTGACGGTACTGAAGTAACCTACTATGTTGATGGGCAGGTTTGGAGCAAGATCTATTATTTCCTTATTTAACCACACCCTGTGTTTTTTTTTGTTGTTGATAATTTGCACTTGCACTGTGTAGAAAATAATCGATGGATACATCAAGGATCAAAGAATCTACTGTAACCATTGCAACAAAGTGGTGCGGCCCCTTTCTCGTCAAAGCTATTTTTTACTGCGTATCCATTTTTTCCCCTGTGAATTGACCTTTTATGAGGAATATCCAGGTCAGCCCCTCGGCGTTCGAAGCTCATGCGGGCGAGGGATCAAGACGCAAACCGTAAGTCGGCTGCATCCTCTTTTTAGCTTATAACAACCTGCACTTGTCTGCTTGCTCTTATTTATCACATTGCTATCAGGTATGACAACATCTATACGTCAAATGGGGTATCCCTGCATGAGCTGTCGATGAGAATATCAAAAGACATGCAATTGTCGGAACGTGAAACTGATGATCTGTGCAGAGAATGTGGTCTAGGAGGGGATATTTTCCCTTGCAAAATGTGTCCAAGGTCATTTCACCCAGGTAGAGCCTTCCATCTTCCTAAAAGTAACGGTCAATAATGCGCTAAGAGTGGTATTTTTCAGTTATTCTCTCGTAAATGATCACCTCAACCAATCTAATATGGATCTGCTTACTTACAATCTGTAGCTTGCGTTGGGCTGCCTGGATTTCCCTCGGAGGAGTGGTTTTGTGATAACTGCACCATCCTCGTTCAGAAAGAAAAGGCTTTAGCAGCAAATAAGAATGCCAAGGCTGCTGGGAGGCAGGCCGGAGTCGATTCTATTGAGCAGATTTTGAAGAGGGCTATTAGAATCGTCCCAATCTGTGATGACCTTGGTGGATGCGCCTTATGCAAGTGAGTACTATTTGTCCTAAAATGTTGCTAGCTATGCTGTCACTTTCTTTCCTTATTTTTTGACTACTTTGTATTCTTGTAATAATCTTTCCGGCAAATCTTCTTGGTGCAGGAAAAAGGATTTTAACAATTCAGTATTTGATGAGCGCACTGTGATACTCTGCGATCAAGTATGCCTTCTGCATTTCTAGAAATTGCATCTTGATCGTTACTGCTTAAATTCAACTTATGATCCTGATATTAAGACACATTTTTCTTCCATCTTTTTTCTGTGCTGTTCAGTGCGAGAAAGAATACCATGTAGGATGTTTGAGGAGTGAATGGCAGGTTGACCTGAAGGTTAGCACTTAAAAACTTCATCTCCACATTTAAGTTTTTATGTGCATGATATATTCACATGAAACAGACAGTGCTGACATCTTTGGTGGAAGATAACACAGTTAGCTTGTTTATGCTCTGCAGGAATTACCAGAAGGGGAGTGGTTCTGTTGTGATAGTTGCTCTGAGATACGCTCCTCTTTGGACAAGATGATTTCTGAAGGAGCTCAGCCTTTGTCGGAGTCAGACCTTGATATCATAAGAAAGAAACACGAGTCAAAAGGTTTGATCATGGACACCGATACAGAGATCAGATGGCAATTGGTTGCTGGTAGAAGTGCCACTGAAGATGGCAACTCATTGCTTTCTTCTGCTGTCCCAGTTATTCATGTATGCGCTGCATTTTTTTAATCTTGTATGCTGCATTTTGTTCCGCCTCTTACCTCACTATTTTATACTGACTGGTTCACTTGTCTGGTTGTTTTCTCCTTGCAGCAATCTTTTGATCCAATCATCGAAGCCCATACTGGTAGGGATCTAATTCCTGAGATGGTCCACGGGTAAGAGAAGACAACTGTTTCCCAATATTTTGTTCAGTGCCTAGAGTAGAACTGTGTTAAATGGGATTTCTCTTTTCTACCAGGAGGAGACCTAAAGAAGGAATGCCAGGCCAAGATTACAGTGGAATGTACTGTGCGGTCTTAACTGTAGGGTAAGAAATTTTTTATCATTTGAAACAAAAAATTGGCCATACTTTTGCATCCAGTGTTACTGAATTCTGCTTGCCTATCGCAGTTCTACTGTCGTGTCGGCAGCACTCTTGCGTGTCATGGGAGGTGACGTGGCCGAACTGCCACTGGTTGCTACAAGTATGGATCTTCAAGGACTGGTGAGTTTACAGTTGCTGCTTAGCATTATATCATCCATGCATGCAGTCGAAAAATGTAGTTCTATAAAGAGTCTGACCTGTGTGTTATGGCGTATTGATTCCATACTGATTTTTATTTTCTAAAATGATTAATTTTTTGTGCTGATAAAAACAGGGCTACTTCCAAGTGTTGTTCTCATGCATCGAAAGGCTGCTAGTTTCACTGAAGGTGAAGCACTTCATGCTTCCAGCCGCACATGAAGCTGAAGCCATCTGGATGAAGAAGTTTGGTTTCTCTAAAATCCCTCAGGATCAGGTTTGTTTTGCTGTCTGCTATTTTGTTGTGTTGAGATGATGGAGAGAGTAAATCTAATCGAACTGACTGGTTGTGCAGATGGAAGCTTATCTTAACGGGGGACACCTCACCGTATTCCATGGAACCTTGAACCTGTACAAGGCCGTTCCATTGCCTGAATCTTAGCATGGATGTCGAAAGCCGCCCTTTGCTGCTTAATGGAGATATGCTCATCAGACATGTTTGTCATTTGAGGCTCTGCTGGTAACTGTACATAATAAGATGATGAAGCATGGCGAAAAGATGATGATAGTTACTGCAAATCTAAAAGAGGGGAGCATAGAAGATACCAGAAATGTTTGATCCTGTGGTGAAGATAGATGTGGAGATGCTGGAACAGGGGAAATCAGTGGTTCTCTGCCAGCTTTTGTTTTCGTTTTGTACTTTTAGTAGCGCGTTGAGCTGAGCCGCCATGCCGGGAAGCAAGCGTTGCTGTCTTTCGATGTAAATGCCTGGCCGTCTCAGGAACTGCGGAATTTTGAGGCGATGTTGTCTGTTGGGTTGCGGCGGTTGAAATTTTGATCTCCTAATTGGTGGGGTGGCGCGTTTGTAAGAAAGAGTTGGTTTCGTCGGTGTGGTTGTCGAATTTTGATGAGAAATGAGGAGAGATGTGGGGGTTGGATAAATTGGTTGGTTGTTTGTACCTTACCTTGAGAGTTTTTACCTTTTGACTCATGTGTTGGCTTTAGCTTCCTTGTGTGCATTATTACATGTGTGTGGTCGTAGCATCAAAGTGGTGTGTTTTGCTTTGCCCCACATCCTATAGAAAGCAATTTCAAAATGTCGTCTATATTTTGGTTTCTGCGGATGCATGACTTTAACCAACAGTTTACCTTGTTAGGTAGCAAAAAATGTGGCATGAAATTGAGATTTATGTTGTAAGATTTGTATTTTAAAATTTTACAAGCAAAAGGGCCCGTGCGTTACAACAACAACAACAACAACAACAAAGCCTTTAGTCCCAAACAAGTTGGGGTAGGCTAGAGGTGAAACCCATAAGATCTCGCAACCAACTCATGGCTCTGGCACATGGATAGCAAGCTTTCACGCACCCCTGTCCATAGCTAGCTCTTTGGTGATACTCCAATCCTTCAGGTCTCTCTTAACGGACTCCTTCCATGTCAAATTCGGTCTACCCCGCCCTCTCTTGACATTCTTTGCACGCTTTAGCCGTCCACTATGCACCGGAGCTTTTGGAGGCCTGCGCTGAATATGCCCAAACCATCTCAGACGATGTTGGACAAGCTTCTCTTCAATTGGTGCTACCCCAATTCTATCTCGTATATCATCATTCCGGACTCGATCCTTCCTCGTGTTCCTTTGGTTCTCATGGAAGGAAATTTGTGCCTCAACAATAATCAAATCTATGTTTCTTGCGGAAGCAAAAAAACGCGTTTTTTTCTTTTCTGAGAGGCACGGTCGTGCTTCTCGCGGTAGTATTTTTGTATCTCCACGAAAGCAAATCAGTGTTTCTTGTGAAAAAATCACACAAAAAAGTTAAAATTTATTCTTCAAAATCGAGGGAAAACTGAAAAGCCGAAAACCTACGAAAAAACCTATCTGAAACCCAGAAATGTGTACAATTTTTTTCCCAAAAGGAGCGCCACGCGACACATGGCAGCGCATGCACACACCACTTGGCGCACTCTCGTCCCATCAAAGTGACCCTTGCGGAGCTCTCACAAAGGGTACCCCTTGACTAGTGTTTTTTCTTCTTTGAGGGAACCCATTGATTAGTTTTTTTTTGAGAAATACCTGTAAGTTTATTTATACTCATAACAATTACATGTACACGCATTTGGACCTAGATCCAAAAAAATACAGAGTAACTCCTATGACTAAGAATTATAATGTAGTCTTTTGTAAACACCTTCTTCGTGGTATCAATCTCTGCTCAAAAGAATACTCCAAAGACTTCGATAAAGAGGCTGCAATTGGACTGGAGCAACGATATTGTCACTCTTTCACCCGCACGAACATTATCAATAATGATTTTTGAAAGCGCCTTGAGTCGCCTATCTAAAAAGATGGGAAGTCTTAATCGATGAATGTACTTGGGCCGGGGATGAACCTCTAGAAGTGCATGCCGTCGAATCACTATATCTTCACGATGATGTCGATGGAATATTTCACCTTCACAAAGAATCAAATCAACAAAAAAAGCTTGACACAGTATAAACTCATCAGATTCAAATAATCGGATCTATAAGGGCAGAAAACTCTCTAACCTCATGGCATTGCCAGAAGAACGAGAGGAAATTTATTCTCACAAAATTATGATGATCACTAGATGTTGATTAAGAACATAGATGTCTTGAATATCCAAGGTCCCCCATCTCTGAGCACCAAGATGGCAGCCACCCCTTGACTAGTTGCTCTAATCTATTTGACGTATACTACATCAATTTGGAGGAGGGCCGCATAGGGCAGGATGGTGGGCCAACAAGCCCTTTTTGTTCGTTGTCCGCTACAAGTGCTTGTCTGTTCACGATTATTTTCATTTCCTTTTTTCTCATTTTCGTTTTCAATCATTTTTATCACAAAATGTGTGGATGTTATTGAAAATTATGTATTTCAAAATTTGATTTGTTTTAAAATAATTGATTTTTTAAAATTTTGAGAGCATTTTTATAGATACACTGAATAATTTCTGAAAATGCTCGTTTTTTCTTGAATTCCTGAAGAAATTTAAAAAATGGAAACATTTTTTTGAAATTGCAAATAATCTTTGAAGACATGAACCTTTTAAAATTCCCAAACGGTTTTTGAATTTTTCATTTCTTTATTTACGAAAAAAATTGAAAGTCATGAAATAAATTTAGAAATAAGTAAAAAAGTATTTTGTGAAATATTGATAAAATGGGAACATCTTTGGAAATTCCGATTTTTGGGAAAACTTGACTTTATTTAAAATTTCTGGGTACAACACTCTCTCCAGGTATCACCTTACAGTCTAGGCACGCACGCCTATCTTCTCTTCTCGAGAGGATGAAATCAATCTGGCTAGAGTGTTGGCCACTACTAAAAGTCACCAGATGTGATTCTCTCTTTCTAAAGAGGGTGTTAGCTACAATCATGTTGTAGGCTAGAGCAAAGCTTAAGACATCTTCTCCTTCTTGATTCCTGATGCCATAGCCAAAGCCCCCGTGCGCCCCTTCAAAACCTGTGTTAGATGTACCCATGTGTCCATTGAGGTCTCCTCCTATGAAGAGCTTCTCACCAATCGGTACACTCCTAACCATGTCTTCCAGGCCTTCCCAGAACTCCCTCTTGGTGTTCTCATTGTGGCCTACTTGTGGGGCATACGCGCTGATAACATTGAGAACCAAGTCCTCAACTACCAGCTTGACCAGGATAATCCGGTCCCCACTTGACTTGACGTCTACCACTCCATACTTGAGGCTCTTGTTGATCAAGATGCCTACGCCATTTCTCAGCCGTCCCTGTGTACCATAGCTTGAAGCCGGTATCCTCCACCTCCTTCGCCTTCTGTCGTCTTAATTTGGTTTCTTGGATGCAAAGGGATTGCAGCCGTCCCTGTGTACCATAGCTTGAAGCCGGTATCCTCCACCTCCTTCGCCTTCTGTCGTCTTCATTTGGTTTCTTGGATGCAAAGGATATCAACACCTCTCCTCACCGCTGCATCAACTAGCTCCCGAAGCTTCCCTGTCAGAGACCCTACGTTCCAGCTACCTAAGCGAATCCTCCTAGGCTCGGCTAGCTTCCTTACCCTTCGCACTCGTCGAGTCAAATGCGAAGACCCTTGCCCATTTTCCACTACATCCAGGCGCCGATGTAGCGCGCCACTAAGGATGCGACGACCCGATCCTCGCTCACTTGCCACCGTATCCGGATCAAGATACAGCGCGCCACCTTGGGGGTGACGGCCCGACCCTTGCCCATTTTCCACCACACCCGGGTTCCGATGTAGCGCGTCGCTGAGAGGGTTACGCCCCAACGAAAATCTTTTGGGTTTCATCTCCATAAGAGTGGCTGAGTTTTTACGTTGGCTCCCCAAGCCTATCACAACCCTCCTCCTTTACCCGGGCTTGGGACCGGCTATGTTGAGACAACATAGGCCCGTGCGTTGCAACGGGATTTTTTTTTTCATAATCTCCAATGGCCATGACCACATTTTGTTGCATCACTCAATTTCGTAAAATCATGGATTTTTTTTGAAATCATTAACATTTTTTAAACTTGTAAACATATTTCAAACTGTGAACATTTTTCAAATAATGTGAACAATTTTACAAATTTTTGACCATTTTCTGCATTCATGAACAATTTATACTATTGGAAAATATTTTTTAAAAAACTGTGAACATTTTTAAACATTTTTCTTGAATCGGCGAACATTTTTTTAGAATTAGTTGAACAATTTTAGAACTTCATGCACATTTTATTTATTTAACAAACATTACTTTAAATGCATGATCAATTTTTGAATCAGCAAGCATTTTATGAATGAATAAACTATTTTGTAAGTCACGAATAGTTTTTAAATTTTAGGACATTTTTCCATTCATGAACATTTTTTTAATTGGTGAGATTTTGTTAAATTTCATTAACATTTTTTAATACACCAAATTTAAAAAAACATGATTTTTTTAATTTCCAAATATTTGTTTTCAAAAGTTCAAACATTTTTTATAAAACCGTGAACATTTTTTGAATCCACAAACATTTTATGATTTATTAAAAAAATATTTCGAAATTATCATTTTCTAAATTTTTTGGAACTTTTTAAAGTCTAAAATTAGTTAAAGTAGGAAAAACAAAAAGCAACAGAAAAAGAAAAAAAGGAAAGACAAAATTTAAAAAACAGGCCGCCCGACATTGGCCGCGCAAACAGGCGCGCTGTGTCTTTAACCAGCACGCTGAGTGCGGTATAGGAGGTCCATACTGCATGGGTCGGGCCAGGCACATTGGTGGGTAATATTTTGCACGCTAAAAGAAATACCCCCTTTATTATTAGGTATAGGTATAGATATAGATATAGATTGGTTTGGGATTGTATTGAGAGAATATCGTGACTTATTGATTAGGAATTATCGTTACATATAGTATCTCCTGGATGCGATCTCGCAGACATGAGCCTTCGGTTAATATTGGCAATCACAATAGAATACGAGCCACGGTATTCAACAAACGAAACATATAGAAGAGAAACTCTTCACCCTGATCTTATATTCGCAATCACCGTGCCTACTGATATGTGGTCCAAAGTTGAAGATTTTGCCCTGTGAACAATTGGTAGACAATCATCACGAAATATGGCCTTCTGGAGCCCTTTGTCTCGAGTGAGGTTGATAGCACAATATATAGCATTATAACACCTAAAAAGCACGGACACACCAGAAAACTGCCGATTTGGCATCCTGATACAACAGATATGCCGGGATACTCGAATTCAACAATATCGTTTGATTTTTTTATTTAAGAAAATTATAATGATGCATCAGGACATGTATGTGACATGTTTGAGACACTGCCTGACCCAAAAACAGCCTCAAACCAATACCTAACCCTATTTTACATGGTCCCACAAAAACAGCCTCAAACCAATACCTAACCCTATTTTACATGGTCCCACAACACGCTCTCTGACATAAGGAACGCGCCACCGCCTCCACGACAATAGTGAATGCGCCACCGTCTCCTGGATCGAAGCCATCGCCGGCGATGCCTACTCTTGACCGACGACCGCTACCCCTAGCACCAGCAGCCTCTCCTTGTAGTCGCAGGTAACCCAACAAACTCTCCTCATTCCTCAACTCCTTCCTCTTTTATTCTTCTGATTTTCTTCCATTAAACTGCTAGATGTTGTTTGTTGGTCTGCTGCCCTTTGAATGCTTGTGTTGATGTTGTTGTTTGCTACCCATGTTGTGTTTCTCTTTGAATGCTTGTGCTGCCGCTGCTCGCTTGAATAGTTGAATCAATGCTTATGCTTGTGCTGTTGTTCAATCTTGAACGACAAATGCTTGATTGGTGATTGACTGCTTGTTGTTAGTGAAGGAAATATGCCCTAGAGGCAATAATAAAGTTGTTATTTATATTTCCTTATATCATGATAAATGTTTATTATTCATACTAGAATTATATTAACCGGAAAACTCAGTACATGTGTGAATACATAGACAAACATAGTGTCACTAGTATGCCTCCACTTGACTAGCTCGTTGATCAAAGATGGCTAAGTTTCCTAGCCATGGACAAAGAGTTGTCATTTGATGAAGCGGGATCACATCATTAGAGAATGATGTGATTGACTTGACCCATCCGTTAGATTAGCACGATGATCTTTTAGTTTACTGCTATTGCTTTCTCCATAACTTATACATGTTTCTATGACTATGAGATTATGCAACTCCCGAATACTGGAGGGATACTTAATGTGCTATTAAACGTCACAACGTAACTGGGTGATTATAAAGATGCTCTACAGGTGTCCCCGATGGTGTTTGTTGAGTTGGCATAGATCAAGATTAGGATTTGTCACGGAGAGGTATCTCTAGGCCCTCTCGGTAATGCACATCACTATAAGCCTTGCAAGCAATGTGACTAATGAGTTAGTTACGGGATGTTGCATTACGGAACGAGTAAAGAGACTTGCTGGCAACGAGATTGAACTAGGTATTGAGATACCAATGATCGAATCTCGGCAAGTAACATACCAATGACAAAGGAAACAACGTATGTTGTTACACTACTAGGAAAAAGCCTAATAGTAGCGCGGGTTAAAAGCTAGTAGTAGTGCGGGTGCCTGCGCTACTACTACGACGCTACAGCTAACTACTAGTAGTAGCGCGGTGCATCCCGCGCTACTAGTACGTGTATTAGTAGTAGCGCGGGTTCGACACACGCTACTACTAACTATCTGTAGCGCGTGTCTATGACTCGCGCTACTACTATTAATTTGAAAAACCCCACAAAAAAATATCGACCCCATGCGTGTTGTCAATGGTGTCAATGGTTCGATCCAGCGATGACAAGGGTCGCCGGAGGTGTGGATGAGCACCTGCTTGCGGACCTCGGCGTGCTTGTAGGAGCGGTCGACGGCGGCGACGGGGCGGCGGC